>NC_034427.1:8973301-9013773 GCF_002078875.1 Numida meleagris
CCGCCACCCAAAATCTCCGGGTTAGGCCTGCCAGCATCCTTCTACCGGAGGGAAGACGAAGAGCTCGGGGGATGCAGCCGGGCCGAGCCGCGCCCGGCGTCGGGTCAGCACCACAGCGGCGGACAGCTCCGGCGCCCCCGCCCCGCCCGTTCCGGCTCTTAAAGCTTCCCGACCCCTTCTGCGCCTTTCTCAGCTCTCCGGAGTCACTTTACAGCCGTCTGAAGGCAGGAGATAATTACTGTGCGCTCCTAGGCCTCCGCATCCCTGAAGGGAGCCGTGCAGCAGGAAGGTATAAAATGAAATATTCAAATATTTTCGCCTCTAGAGCGTTGTTTGAGACGAGTGTGCTGAGAAACCGACCGCATGTAGCCTGCAGAAATGAATGCCAAAAGGTTGTTTTTTTTAAAGTGGATTCCCCTCATTGCTGTCCCCACAGTATTTTTTTTATTGTTTTCCTATGCCCATGTAGTCAGATCAAGCGTTTCAACTTCCAGATTATTTAAAATAGAACTGCAATTGCTTGTGTAAATACACGCATAAAAACCCCGCACTGCATTTTGCTTGCTTCGTTGAGACTGTTTCAAAGTAATTTAGATCTCAAACTTTATGCATTTGTAATTGGCACCAACTTCTCCGGTTACCAGCTGGGGGTGGAAGATTTTTTCCTTGTTTCTTTCTGAAAGCTTCTATGCAGATGGGCTGGCTGCCTTAATGCCTCAGACTACAATTAGTGCTGTTGTATGCCGAATAGAAATGGCCAGCATTAATATTGTATATGGAACAGCTGAAGGGTTGCGAAGAAACCTGCCCACTACAGGCCCCTGGCAGATGGAACAACACGCACAGGCACAAAAAAAAAAACTTTTAATAACCCTTTGCTCGCTCTCGGGCGCGCCCCTTCTCCCCGATTTGGTCGGCTCCTTCCCAAAGAGGCAATGCCTTTGTCTAACCCACATCTAGAGCCCTTTACTCCCTAAAGAGCAACAATTGAAGCAATCACCATCGTTTGTGGGGGGCACCTTGCATTGTCTTGGAACTTTCTCTTTGTGCCTCCGTTAATGTGGGCGCAGAAACACATCCAGCCAC
The DNA here is from genome assembly GCF_002078875.1 of Numida meleagris. Lineage (NCBI taxonomy): Eukaryota > Metazoa > Chordata > Aves > Galliformes > Numididae > Numida > Numida meleagris. The sequence goes on from NC_034427.1 coordinate 8,974,388, forward strand.
GAACCAACTTCCTATTTGTTAACACCCCACCCTCACCCCTTCATTGCAGAGGGGAAAACAAACAAACAAACAAGCAAACAAAACAGAAAACCAACAAGAAAAAAAAGCGTCTTAACAGAAGTGGCAGAAAACAGGGTTTTTTTTCCCCTCACCCCCCGTCCCGTCGCTCTTAATCCTTTGTAATTAGCCGAAACGCGCGGTAGCGGGACAAAGCCCCGCAGCAGCAGCAGCCCCGGGGCCGCACACGAACCCACGCTCCCGCAGCCCTTCGGGGCTGAGCCCGGAGCGAAGCGAACAAGGAAGGAGCCCGGGACTTCGCCTGCTAAACGCGAGGACAGGAAATCCGCGCTCAGAAACACGCTTTCCACTATGCCATCAGAGGGAAACAAGCACCCCAAAACAAGGGGAGCGGGGCAGTTTGTGGGGCCGCCGTCCCCCCCCCCCCCCCCCCCCCCCCCCCCCAGCTCACCGAGCCCCTTTGCCGAGGCGTGGCTTGGGCAGAGTGAGGCGGCTCTAGTGCTTCGGAGGAGAAACGGGAGGAACCCAGCAAGCACCCCCCGACGCTCACACACACACATATCCCCCACCCTCCGCATCCACCTATCCACCGGCGGACGGCTACGAACCGAGGAAAGTTCCGCAGAGCTTCATCCTTGCCGGGGAGCGGTGGCTGCCTTCTCCGGGAAAGCGAGCGAGGGAAGCGGCGAGGCCCGGGCTTACTCCATCCCTGCGAAAAGTTGCCGTCCGGAGCAAAAACTTATGCGTGCCGGCGGCCAATGGGACCTCGCCGCAAAATCGCTGCAGCGCACTCGGCGGCCAATCCGCGGGGGCGGGCGCCGCGGGGCCCCGTACAATGGCTCTGCCTACCCCCCCCACCCATCCCCGCCCACCCCTCCCGGCTGTGCAAAGGGTAAAGGGGGAGAAGCTGGGGAAGGGGAGCCGCTCCTTGGGGGGCTTGTAGCCTCGCTCGTGCTTTTAATTAGGAGAAGACAAAGTGATAACATGCATATCTCAGCGAGGGGGGTGTAATTCCCTCCCCCCCTCCAGGCCGTTCCCAGGGGACCCCATCCAGTTCTCTGTGTCAGGGAGACCTCAAGAGACCTCATCTGTGTTTGCAGAGCGACAGTCTCCTCCAGATCACCCTGGAGGAGGGCAGGGTGGCCATGCCCAAAGCCATGCCCCAGGCAGTTGCACTTCTTGCATGTCTGAGTCTTTTTGGGAGTGCATGAGTCCCGCAGCGGCTATATGCAGCTTTCTGGATGCTTTGGTCAAAGCTGGGGTGTACAGGGGGAGGGAGAATGGAATTGCTTCTGGGAGAGATCCGAAATGGAAAAGGACTCCCCTCTGTCTCAAAGGACAGATGGCAACATTGGGCTGAACTGATCCCAGCTGGAGAAAACTGGCTACAGGCCAGTGAAGAACACTCACTGACATCCCAGATGGAAAAAAAAAAAAAAAAAACAACAAAAAAAAAACAAAACAAAAGAAACAACCCCAAAAACATAAATATAGTTATCCTGTAATAATAATAATATAATAAAAGGAAAATTAACCAGGATTGTGATTACAATATATGACAGCACTGAACTTTGTTACTCTGCTGCCTCAGAGGGCAAAGTGCCTTCTGTAGGTGGAATGGCCTGCTGCACTCTGCTCATCACCCTCGATAAAAACGTGGCCAGCCCCTTCTGTGGGTCAGCCCTGGCGTGCTGAGAGGAGAAAGTGCCATTTCTGAAAGTGGGAGAGGGGAGGGATTGCCTGGCAAAAAGCCTGATTGTCAGGAAGAAAACTCATCACTCTGACATGTGTGGGTAAATAAGTGCATATGCAGAGAGAGGGCAAGCCCACCCAAGCCTCAGCTCGAGTAATTTGGGGAAGGGAAAGAGGAAAAGCCTGTGCTTGGAGAGACAGGTGGCACCAGTAATAAGAAGCCCTGGACAAAGCTGATATTAGCTGAAGGAGTGTTGAATGCAATTTATCTCAGCAGGGCATGCCTGTATGTTTGGGTAATTTTTTATTTTATAAACATAAGAGGGGGTGCAGCTGGAATAAAGGTCAGCAAAGATTGTAGAACAAGAGGCTAATTCGCACTGTGGTACGAGATCCTGGGCTGAACTCTTTGTTGAATGCGTCCAGCTCCTTAATTCAGATTTCTTTGAAGGCAGAGAGCTGGAAGGGGGAGAGGGGAGGGATAGCTTTGTTGGGCTGGGGGGTGAATATTTAAGTGCACCTTTTCTCCTGCACATCCATCATGGTCCTTCGCTAGTCTCAGAGAGGGCTAAGAAATTAATAATAGTATTAATCATTATCATAATCATTGTATTGAACTGAAGGTCAGGAGTTTCATTCAAATGTAAACTGTAACTGTTGAATATGCAGACTTCTTTGCTATTCTTGCTCTTAGAAGGACTGGAAAAAGCCATAGTCAGCTCAGCCAGAGCACTCGCCCAGGTTGGGTATGGCTTGGGAAAGGAGCTGGGAGTTGTTCCGCAGTACAGGTGCAGCCGAGCTGCAGAGATCTCCCAGAAGAAGGCGGTGCGAGACAGCCTGTATGAGGACTGGCACCTCTTCTGTCTTTGTATCAGCAGCTCTGTCTTTGCAGAATATTCTGTGCTTTTTTGTTTCTTCTATCCCCACCTTGGAAGATGAGAGGTGACATTGCGGAGAGCTCTGCGCTTGGAAAATGACTTTCAGAATTACATTCTGGCAATTTGAAACTTTCACTCTCTCATCTTCAGCCTCTTGGGGCTTTAATGGGAGACTGCAAAGTGCCTCTTCCTCCTCCCCTCTTTTCTTTTCCTTCCCTGTTCTCCTGCAGCTGCAGCGGTCGGGATTCAGCAAGGTCACTTAACTCCATTGCTTCCTGCATGCAGGAGATCTCAAATTAAGGTGTGCTGGGAGAAGCCTGTTGAGATGAAATAGCCCTTACTCAGCTCCAGCAAGCAAGGAAATGAAACCAATTCACAGTGGCTCCAGAATAGCCCACCTTCCCCATGCATTAGTTGGGGGAAAAGGTGAAGATTCAGAGGGGAGAAAAGCAGAGTAGCATTCGTTCATCCCTGAGCTGGAGGATACTCTCTTTTGTCTAGAAGAGGAACCCTACAATATTATATGCAGGTCTTGTGATGCAGCTGCCTTTTTGACTCCCTTTTGGTGCTGGTTTTTTTTTTTTTTTTTTTTTCAGGCACTTCATTCTCATCCTTATATTCCCTCAAACTCCATCTGCTGCCTTCTTTCTGCATCCCCTTCCCTGCAAGGCAGGCCAGACCCTCCATCCCCTGGCCCCCGAGCCAGTGCTAAGCAATGGGAGCTCAGCCATTTGCCTCTGGGCTCACCAGTGGTGTGCTCCTCATTGGTAGAAGAATTAAACCCTGGAGCTAAAGGGAGTACAAATGGGAATAGAGAGAAATCACAGAAATTCTACCGACACCTGAATGTTTCCTCGCTGTGCATCCAGGGAAGCCACGTGTCTCCTGTGGAAAAAGACCAAAAGAAATTCTGTCCTTTTGTGGTCTGATTTCTGCTGATGCACTGCTAGACTGGGAGGATTTTATTGTCCTGTGTATGCAGTTTTACATTTGAAAAAAAGAAAAAAAAAATTACCAATGCACCCATGCACCCCATTGCCATATTTCCCACAGCCTGTGCTACGTACCTCCCTCATTGGACACGGTTCCCCTCATCTGCAATACCCCAACTTTGTCACAAGGACGGGGACAGTTCCAGTTGTTTGGTGACTGTTTGCTTCTGCCTCCAGTCAGTGCCTCCAGCACCACGCTGATGGCTGCGCCAGGCAGCGGTATGGGGATATCGTCAAGCTCAACTTGATAGCTACTGTCAAAACTGCCGGAGTGTGGTGACAGTAAACATTTTAGCTGGCTAACAATTTGCTGCAAAAAGGGTTGACCCTGAAATCAAGTTCTGCCGTAATGAACGCTTTGTCTCCAAATATTTGCATTTTTGCTGACAAGGTTCACTCTCCAGGAGATTTCCTGCGCCCGTGAGCAATCTGCCTGCGGATGACATGGAGGGTGGGTGAGGTTTTCTGAGCCAGTTTGTAATCCAGCTGCGCGGTGAGCAGAGGTGGGCAGGCGTGTGCCTGAAAGAAGCAGAGCCACTGGGATCGGGTTGCCTGACCAGGGAGCTGCTCAACTCCGGCACTGTGCTCACCCAACTGCTGAGCCCCTTTCTGTTGGGTTCTGTGTGGCAGTGCAACGCCAACCACGCAGAACAAACAGGATGATAAGCCTCATTGAGCAGATGGGGAAACTGAGGCACGTGGTGGTTTGGAGCTGTATCTGCGCTGTGTTTGCATGTAGTGCAGAGTGCCTGTTAGCCAGGGTTGCCCCAGACCCGGTGCTCCCAGCATCTTGCTTTGGTGCTGAGGCTGTTCTACACCTGCAAGCACAGCAAACTGGGGCTACTCACACTTAGAAACTACCGAGCTGGGTCTTCTTCCACCCTTCCCAAAGCGCCATATGATTTGGCCAGTGTTGCACAGAGATGCTGGTAGAGCTGAGAGCTTCATCCTGTTCCTTAGTCCAGAGTCCCAAAAACCCAGGTGGCTCCACTGTAGCAAAGAGGATCCTCGAAGTTCTCTTGTTGCAGAGGCAGAAATGCGTTGCTATAGGTGAGGATGAAGTTTCTCAGGGCAGGGATGATGGCCAGCATGGTGGGCATATTTTGAACTGCTCCCATTAGCTGGGCAAATGAGCTCTGCCTAATTCCACATGCAGTTTGCCAGAGCTCCAGGCACAGAGCAGAGCAGTGGGAAGGGCAGGCTGGCTTCTAGCTTGGGACTTCAGCATCACAGCCACATTGCTACATTTATTCCTTGATTCTGGAAAACTCCCCCGGAGGACAGTTGTCCAAGGGCCTGGAAGGCAGAGATCTGGACTTCATTTCCACTTTTGCCACTGATTTTTGAGGGTGGCCACGGGCAAGTCTCCTCACCCATTTTCCCTCTGACACTTGGCTTTTCTGTTTAGAGTAAAATCTGCTCAGAGCATTCCCTGTCTCTTACTACACCCATCAGCAGTCCTTGCCAGACTGGGCTGTAATTTGCTTGAGATCCCTAAATTCCTAGGCAAATGCACAATAAATTGTAATAAGATTTCTCATTGCTGGAGGGATCTAAGGGAAAAAAAAAAATACGTACAGGTTTGCAAAGAGGACATAAATGGAAGAAAAGCACAGCCTATTTCATTTTTATCTCCCTTTCCCCTCTTTGCTCTAATGAAAGGCAATTTTCACTAGCAGTGTGTTGTCATTTTGCTGGAGAAAAATTCACCGTTTTCGCCAGAGAGTGTTTTGTGTTTTTTTTTTTTTCTTTCCCCTACTGGTGGCCAAAAGCTGTGGGTTTCTGGCAGCGGTGGCAGCGCTGCGCTTTGGCTCTGCATCCCACTGTGCCTCCGCCCTGGGTTTGCCCTGGGAATTGCTGCCCGCGCCAGGTGATATCAGCCGGGCAGCACAGGTAGGATGAGGGTCCCAAAGAAGCAGCTGCGCAGTCACGGTGCAGTTCTGGCACAGAAGCAGAGCAAGGATTTGCTACAACACCAGAAGGTGCCTGCTGGTGTGAGGGTGCAGGGCTAAATGCTGAGTACTGCATTTAAAATGCTTGGCGAGACGCAGTGCTTTAAACGAGTATGAATCACTTTTACAGACCCTGGAACTCAGGACCAAGTACAGCAGCAAATCACAGCGAGATAAGTGAAGGAGAGTTGCTTCACCAACAGCTGGTCAGCCCCTGATACAAAATGTTGGTCACCCCCTTACAGCAGCAAACACACTGCTTTTCCCCATGCAACACAAAGGAACATGCTGTGCATCCACAGCCTCGAAATCTCCCTCTGTGGGCCTCTGTTGGGTTTTTCTCATGTATCTTGATACGGAGGAGTTTTCTAAAGCTGGCAAACATCATCAGTATCATCCCCATAGACCTCCTGGGCTTTCCCATCTCCTGGCGATGTCCTAAGGTTACTTCTATTTCCCTTATAAACTCTGGGAAGAAAGCACCTTGCTTAAAGGCCACAAGCCATATCCTCCAAGTCCTCATCTACTCCAAAGAGACAATTTTCCCCTTCCTTTTCCCCCCTCTCCACCCTCTCTGGCACAGGACAATTACCACAGCCCCAGACTACCACCACGAGCCCTTTGCCAGCTGAGAAATTTCACCCTGCCCTTGTTGTGAGCTGTGCTGGGAAGCCTGTAAAGCACCAGGGAGGGATAATTACAAGTCCCAGCACTGTGATGGTAATTAATACTCTGCTAAAAGAAGCACTTGTCAGGTCAGGGAGCGGAGGAAGGGAGAGGAAAACAAATAGGCAAAATTTAAACCTGAGCAAGAGTTTGGCAGGAAAATGCTGCAGCCAGGCACAATGTAAGCCAACCTGGGCAGGAGCATGTTTATCCCACTGGGGAGGTGAAAGGCTTTTCCCAGGAGTGCACATCCTGCTGTGCCATTTCTTCTCTCCTGTTGCTCACTTTTAACTTGAGAATCTCTTCCTGGGCAAACCAGATCTATTTTTCCTTCATTAAAAAAAAAAAAAAAAGTATCTTATTTAGCAAACAGTTTTGACCTGCACATCAAATCTGCTCAGTCTCTGCATGACATCAGACAGTGCAGTCAAACAAGCTGGATCTCCTGCACAGAAGCCCCTCCACCCACTGTTGCAGCTCTCCCCACTTCACAGCTTTCTGTATTTAGGGCTGGCTTCACCATTTTGGGGGACATGGTTTAGTGGACACAGTGGTGATGGGTTGATGGTTGCACTTAGAGTTCTTTTCCAACCTTAATGGTTCTATGGTTCTGTGATTTGGGGGACATCAGCATCCACCTTTAAACTGAAGTTGTAAAAGAAAATGTAGGAGAAATATAAATAACTCCATGGTAGCAATGTGCATCTTTCAACCTAAGCTTCATAAATCTAAACTCCATAAATCTGAGCAAGGCAAAGAGGAAGAAGAAGGGGGATGACAGCCAAGGAAATGTGGGCTTGGGGCTTCCTCTCCGCAAAGCTTCTGGATGGTGCTGGGGGAATGGGTTTGTGCTTCTCTGCCTCAGCCTCATCCCCTGAACAATCAGCAAAATGCTTCTGCAGAGGCTGCTTATCAACCCCATGCAACAAGGGAGTTAAAACAAAAAAGACAACAACCCAGCACCCATGGTAAAGGGTGAGAGAAACAGAGAAGTGCTGGCAAGGGAGAACAATATGTTTTCAGACAAGATTTAGAAGGAAATGTTATGTTAATACCAGTTTGGCGTCATACTGTCATAACACCATCAAGATGACATGCTGTCACCACTAATATGACTGTTTAGGGAATATGCAACATGAACAAAAAAGCAATTCGCTCAGAAACAAACCAGGATGAGCCTACATTGTAGGAAAACAGAAATACACTGCAATCCAAGGGAGCACCATGTGAATGCTCAGTGCTGGCTGAGGGCAGCGGTGCAGGCAGGCACCAGCAGCACTGAGCAGAACTTGTCCCGTGCTGTACATGGCCTCTGAGCCTTCACTGGGATAATCTGCTTGTAAGAGAGAAACAGTTTAAGGACGGCTGTTCTGGTGTTAATTAAAAAGCCCTACAGTTCTTTCCTAATAAAACCACTTTTCTTCTGAGATCTTCCACAATTTGTTTTAATACCTGTCCCTAATTAAGTCCGGGGAGAGGAATTCACTGCTTCAAATGAGTTAAAAACGGCTGTTCTCAAGGCACCTGCATCTGAAGGAATTTATTTTTAAGTCCCTGAATTAAATTAGGAAGGGACATTTCCAAACTGATCGCTCCCTTTTGATTAGCACAAGCGAGCTGCTGTTGGCGCTAGATTAAAAATCATAGTGCTTTCTTTTCTGGGTGATCTGGGGACAGCTCATCTGGTTGGGCGATAAATAGCCACCAGGTTGGACGGGGCACCAGGCATCCTGATGTGGTTGGTGGCAGCCCTGTCCACGACAGGGGGTTGGAACTGGATGATCTTTAAGATCCCTTCCAACCCAACCACTCTATGATTGTATGGTTCCATGATTCTATGATTCTGTGATTCTACGATTCTATGATTAAAGACTCCAGACTGTGTGTTGGAGTCCTTTGAAGTGAGGCTCAGCATCAAGTCACCTGGTGATGCCCCACTACGCTGACAGCCCCTTGTTGGCCAACAGGGTCCTGGCACAAGCCCTGCACACATCCTGCGAGAGCTGGGCTGACAGCATGGTGATGGCAGCTGCTATGCATGGAGCATGTGAGGAGAAGTGGGCATCAACATTTCCCTGCAGAAACCCATTAAAGAAAATTAAAATAGGAAATTTGCGAGGAAGCAAAGCTGTGCGTGAAATAGATACTACAGAAATATAGTTTATAACTACAGTTTCCCCCAAATTTCCCTGCACTTTCCAACTGACTCTCCCATACCACAAGCGATGCACATTATCATATTTTGTCAGAAAATGTCAAATGCCCTGCTTCTTTTAAACTCTTCATCAGAACTGCGAGCTGATGGGCTTCAGACTGAGGCCAGATTCCTGGTGCCCACCGGTGTCCCAGGTGTGACCTTGCCTTGCCCATCAGCACTCCCCTCCCTGCCCTCTGTCCAGCCCAGCCAGCTCCATCAGCTGCAGAATCAGACAAGGGGATGCTTGTTGCCCCACTCCTCCCCATTTGGTGTAAATCTGACCAGAAAATGACTTAAAGCCTTTCCAAGGGGCTTCTTAAATGATAATTTCATACCTCTCTTGTCAGAGCCTGCAGAAAAGGCGATCAATCAATGCCGGGTGATGCGCCGGGACAGAGCGTAAGCTGCTCGAAAGCCACCCCATCTCCAGCTGAGCCTCGGGTGAGCTAAATTCATTCCCGGTGTCAGGCCAGTGAAGCACACAATTATGCAGGAAAGATTTCAGTCTGTGCTGTCTAGTTACGTTAGGCCACCGCACCAGGAGCTGGAAAGATGTGGCCAAGAATTTGCTTATGGAAGAATGATAAAGTGCCCTGTTCAGTCTCTTCCTACCCACCTGCTGGGCTTTCTCTTTTAAAACCTGAAAAATAAGGCAGCACGATTTGCTGCAAGAGCTTTGACCCATGAGTTGGTTTTCTCATGTTGCTAACAGCCAAGCATTTCAAAAACAAGCCCAGCCATCTCCACCCAGGATGGATGCCATGTTCCAACATATCCGCACAGTGGTAGGCTCGTTCCTGCTGGAGCTGGGCATCTGCCATGCTTTCCTAGAAAAGCTCTCTGCAGCATTAATTCTGAACAGCAGAGATGGAATGAAATGTACGTTTGAAAGCAAGCCACGAGGCAGAAAGCAATATTTAGCTTTCCTATCCCAGCAGTCTCACCTATGTTGGCACTGGTTTAAAGATGTTAGAATGGGATTAAGGGGCTGAATCAGATATTTTATTAGTTACAAGAGCCCATTTTCCTTGCTAAATAATTGAATGCTTGTGCTTAAGGCAAGAGTCGAGGCTGGCTGGTGGAAAGGAGTCCCTGAAACTGTGGGCTGAGAGCTCACAGAGGATCAGATTTAGTGTGCGGCATTGGTCCACCCAGCCAGGACATCCAGTTTTCCTTTCATTTGGAGTGGGCACCTCACATTAATATGCATCTCTGTTCGGAGGCATTTCTGACAAGGATCAACACGAGGAGATAAAAAGAGCTGAAATTTCTTCAGAGGAAATCAGTTTTTTTCTTCCAGATGAGAAAACAGGAGCTGAACTTGTGTCTTCCAAAGGTTTTCATTGTGTTTGTGTGTTGGCCAAATCTCCAGCAGGGTCATGAAATAAAAGGCCTCTTTAGGTTCAGGTCTCCATGTGATAACAGGCAGAAAGAGAAAAGGCTGTGAAAGCTGCGTCAAAAAAGTTCTTAGGAAATGTTCAACTGTTCTGCAGATTTAATATATTTAAGCACTTCTACAAATACCATGAAACTTATTCATAAAACTTGACATTTTATCATCTCTAATGGAGCTACAGAAAAAAAACCAACACATAACAACCCCAGGTTATTATGGATTTTGTGGTAGATCTTCCAATTTATCAACCAAAAAACATTTCAAAGCAACAGAAGATTTCTCTCTAAGTGGATGTCGAATGATTTGATGGTTTGATGGTTGGACTAGATGATGTTACAGGTCTTTTCCAGCCTTAATGACTCTATGATTCTATGATTATCACCCAGGGTTTGCTGAGTCTGCATTCCTGGTCAAGGAATTGACAGCTAGGGCTAGTGGACACTTCAAGATGATACCCATGCAAGCAAAGCAAGTGACCAACGCAGCTTCAGCCTCCAGGTGGGGACACTGCATGCCTTGGTCACGCAGAACTTCTTGTGTACTTGTGATTGCCCTGCCCAGAGACATGCACCAGCAGTAACCATGAATTCCTCATCCAAGCAATTGCCACTGAGATATCTCAGGACTCGGTCAATGGGGGAATTCTTCCCAGTTTCCAGAGTGTGTAACTTCATTCTGGGGCTACAGCAGAGATGTGTGTCCTGTGCCAGTATCCACCATGTCCCCTCCTCAGCTCTGCCCAGGCTCTGGCCATTTTCCATGCTGTCTGCAGAGGTGGCTACTATCTCTCCAGGTGAATGGTGACAGCACATCCAGAGTGTTATGAGCACCAGGAGGCTTAACATCACTAAATGAATGTAATGAATATATATGATTTCATTTTGCCTCCCAGCCGCATTTCTGCGCTTTCATTTGATCTCATCGGCGCTCCGCAGCCTCGCTGCCTGTGATGTGTGTGCGCACCCCATGTCACAGATTGGAGCCAGGGAACTTGGCAGGTAGGAGCTGCAGGCAAAAGAGACCCTAACACTGCATATGCATGAGTGGGGAGCTGGCAACAGCATACATCATACTGCATGCCTGCCCTGGCAGCTAATGGGGCTGCGGCTTCCTGCCCCATCCCATCCCATCCCATCCCATCCCATCCCATCCCATCCCATCCCATCCCATCCCATCCCATCCCATCCATTTGCATCCACCCACTCACACTGATTGGTTGATATGCACAGCGTGGATGCAGACATGAAAGCTTTTTGTAGAAGTATTTCTGACTCTCAGAAGGGCCAGGGATGCTCAGGAGTGACAGAGATAGTCAGGAGGGAGAGGGATGCTTAGTGAATGGGCACTAACTCCACCTCAGCAAAGAAAACTCACCATTCACCCCATGATGGATTTGCTCCTGTGACCCAGAAAGCAGAGGTCAGAATACCCAGACAGGAAACCAAAGCAAAATGGCATCCTGCAGTAATGTCCTCCCCATCAGCTGCAGAGGGGCTGGGTGCTGGAATGCCCTTGCAGCCTGGGTGCTGCTGGAACAACTTCCTGGGAGCTCCATCTCCTCCCACCAAAGCCTAAGAGTTCTTGGGCTTTACACACTGCAGGACAACAGCTCATCCATCACTCCATCAGCATCCCCATCGCCCCTGCTTGGGGCAGCTCCTAACAGCTCCCTGCAAGCGGTGACATGTCTGAAATAAAACAAATGCATTGAAAATGACTGTGTCCAGAAGCAGCAGGACAACGCAACTTTGCACACTCTTGTTTATATCCTTCTGCCAAAGCCCATGTCCTCCCCTGTCCCTTTTGGGGATGCACTCGAGGCCACAAGTCTCACATCTCCCAATCCCACACCAGGGTGCCTGGGATCAAACCCCCTCCTCTTCCAAACCCCTCCCATCTCCTTTCCAAGATGTCCCATGTGCAGGGAGCAAGCACATTTAAGGACACACTAATTTATGGTATCATTTATGACGAGGACCGTGCACTGTCACTCAGAAAGCAGAAAAATAAATGAATGAGCTGGGCAAGTTTTCTTCATTGCTTAATTGTTCCAGTGAGGCTGTGTTCTGGGGAGGGCGATGAATCATTGTTTATGAAATACTTCGTCCAAGAAGATGATTTGAAAAATACATTTATAATTTATTGCAACCTTTTGCTTTCTTTGGGAACAGCAGCCAAAGGAGGAAAGTTCCTCCCTCCCCAGCCGCCTTCCCTCAGTTCATTATCGCTATCATCTTATCTCCTGTACCCTCTCCTCACCCTTTGAATATTACATCTCCTGCTTGTGCATGGAGGTGTAGCCGCGCGGGAAGGGGGGGGGACTGGGAAAAATCGTCACATATTTCAGGCTGGCTCTATTTAAATGAGTTTGGGATTGTGCTTCTCTGGAGCAGATGGCCCTGGAGATAATGATGCCTGAGCAGCGGAGGCTGGAGCCCCTCTCTCCTGTTGCCATGGCAGGCCACGGGGCTGAAATGGATTCTGCTTATTAAATTTGCGAGCTCTTGTGTACTCAGGATGAATGGCGTTCAGTCATAAAGAGGCCCAACCTCCCAACATCGCTGGATAGTTTTATCTTGGAAAGCCAGGCACTCCAGCTCTGCCAGACGAGGGGCTCATTAACCTATTAACAGAGCCGTGCAGGAGTGCATCCCGCGGGGACTCCTGCCCTGGAGCCCCGCGAGGTCGATGCGCGCATCCAACATGTTTGTGTAGGACCTAACACAACAGAGCCCCAGTGCCCACAGCTCCACTGCAAAGAGCTTGGGGTTCATGGAGGACAATGAGGTTTGTGGGAGTGAGAGCCCTGTGTCCAACTGGCAGCATCACCCCTCTGTTTTGCATCAAGATTACATAGAAATACATGTAATACTGTGCCGGAGCCGTGGGGAGAACGCGGCAGGCAGAGATCGTGTCTCTCAATAGGAACTGCAGGAGGAGAAAATGGGAGGATCTGAGATTTAGAGGACAGATATCTGAAAAAAATAATCAAAGGAAATATGGGAGCATCTTTCTTTTCTGGTTTTCCTGTAGGATCAGCTGATGCTCAGACACTAACACTCCTCTTACAGACTCAAAGTATTTCTGATTAAATAGAGCAGGGTGACAAGCAGTACTTGAAAACTTTCTCTCTACAGAAATTGGGTTTTTGATGAAAGTAAATATTTCTATATCTGCTCCAGACAGGGCAAACAAATCCATCCTTCTCCAGTGCACTGGCAATGGGTGTTTGCCAGCCCTTTCAGCACAGTTTGCTTCAAAGGACATGGTGACACTTAAAGAATTAAAACCTTTTTCTACTATTTTTTAATCAGGAGAAAAGCAAATGATTCAAGGGGTTGCACCACTGGGATTTTGTTTTCTGACGTTTGCAGAGCCACGTTTCACAAACACAGAAATGGTCTGGAAGAATGGAAATTTGATAGGCAGTGAGACAACACACGTTACATTATAATGCAGTTAACTTTGATTAACCAGAGGTTGGCGAAACAGCTCCGCACTATATTTAGTTTCGCATCATATTTTTTTACATGCTATTATGCAAATCTTTTTGCATGAGCCTTATTTCAAATGCAACCCCGACTCTATTTTCTCCCCGGCTTGGTGGGAGCCTTCATTCCTGCCTGGCCCCCAGCAGCCCGCCAGGAGAAGGCAGACCTGGAGATGGACATGGTGGGCCCATGGCTGTGAAGTTGGTGGGATGTCTCCTAAGGGAAATGTCTTTTCCCACACAACTGGAAAATGCTGATTCATTGGAAAGGGAAGCATTTGTGGACCAGAAGTACATGAACCAGATGTTCCCTCCTCCATGGGAGGGGAGCTGGGCCCCTGGATCCTTTGAATCCATGGGCATCTGGGCAGCTAACTGCAGAAACACACTAGAGCTAGAAATGACCTAAAACTTCCTCACCATCTTCCGAGCCACTCATCACAACTGCACAGAAGTTTCTCACTGCATGGAGCTGACACAAATAACCACAAGAGCATGGCAAGCCCATCCTTGCCTCTGCAAATGAATCATGGAAGTCACCACCAAATATTTTGGCCGTTGAGTCTCCCCAGTTCAGGCCAGATTATGAGGTTAATGCACCTAATGGCAAAGGGATGTTCACCAGAAGTTTGTTCACTTGTCAAAACCAACTGGATCTTTTGATTTAGCACTCCAATTCATTCTGGTCAGTGCTGAGAATCTATGTCCTGCAGTTGGCTTTGAAAACCACGGCCTCATCCAGGGCCTCCAAACATCTCCCATTGGCTGCTTGGACACACAGCAACTTCTGCAGCCTGCTCAGCATGAGCTGATCTGCAGTGAAAGCTAACCCTCACACTACATCAGCTATTTGAGGGCCCACGTGGATGTCACCTGTGATCCTACCCGGGGTCACAGTGGTGCTGTGTGACAGCACAGTGCCGCAGCTCTGTGCACACCAGATTGGTGCACCCACCCTGACCCACCGCCCACTCTGTTTCATAGCCCCTCAACAGAGAGAGGACAGACAAACTGCTCCTGGGGCAGCTGCCTGCAAGCCTGGCCATAGAAAAGGGATTAGCTCCATCTGCAGTGTGCAAATCCCCCCGGCACACACTGCCCTTGCAGGCACTCCTGCAGCTCTTTGCCCAGTCTGAACGTACAGCTTTTACACAGGCACAAGTTTGCCAACTTAATGTCGGGTGTGTGCACACACCGATGAATTAAAACAGAGCCTACAAATGAGAATAGTGGATTAGTGGATATTAGAAGGGCATTGAGATGAAGAGGCTGAAGTGATGGAGAAAGGCTCTTGTTCCCCACCTTGGTTCGTATCGGGGGGAAGTGCAACTCCTTTGCTATGTCCCGATGCCCCTGCACACAGCCTGGCCCCGAAGGGATGGGAGGCTTCAGTATGTTTCTCGCTGCCAAAACCCCCAAATTATGCAGAACTATCAGAAGAAAAGGGGAGCAGAGCAGGCTCCTCTATCGCCACCAGGGAAACTTTTCAAGGATTTATGAAGTACTGTGGCTGAGAGGCTTTCCTGTGTGCAGGAGATGTCAAGTGGCACCTGCAGAGCTGGCTCCAGCAGTGGATAAAGTTACACAACCCATTACAACTGCTATAGCATTAGCATTGTCCATGCAGCCCAGGCATAACCTACGTATTTCTTACTTTGCAGTCAGCATTTAAGCACATTTCCCTAAACTGGAGACTCATTAAACTGGGAGAATTGGATTTCCAAATCATCAGTTTCTTCCCTTGTCCTGAGCATACACAGAGCAGAGCAGGAGATGCAGACACCCCGGGGTGCCAGGGACCTCACCCTCGTGGGCTGCTGTCAGCAGCAGGAGCTGGAGGAGCAAGCAGGGGATGCTCAGATTGGTGACAAAAGCCACCACGTATTTCCTGAGACAATCACTTCTACAAGCAAAAAAGGAAAGAGACTTCAGACACACTGGCAAAGGGAAGTTGAAAACACGAGAGAAAGATTGGTCTTTCCCCACCCTTTGTTACTAAACAATCCATTTGCAGCCTGCAATCTTCTTGCTTGTGAATGCTCCTTGTGTCTTCCCAAAGTGGGACATATCCACCAGCAATTTGATAAATGCAAGACAAACACTTCAGTCACGATGCCAGCTTAACTTCACAGGGAAAACAAGAACAACATTAACCTGGCGTTCTTGAAGTAGCGCTTTAGTTTCCCTGCTAAAAAAAAAAATAAATTACTGACTACGGAAGGAAGAAAGGAATCACTTTGCTGTGATAATTGCAAAGCGCACACAAAAAAAGGTAATTTTTTGCCTGACTTACATTTACAAAATGTCTCAGCTTTTACCAAACAGCCTTGGTTACCAACAGAAAGCAAGCACTGAAATATGTGAGATGCAAACCAGAGAGCAAATCCCTGGAGAAGAAACAAGCAGGAGGAGGAGGAAGGGGTGTCAGGAGGTAAAGTGATGCTGAAGTTTCAGCCAGGGGCAGCCCAGGAGAGTGATGGCACCAGGGTGTCCTCTGAGGTCCAGCTCTTGGGTCAACCTCTGCCATTCGACCCACAATGCAAAGTGTGGTCATGCAGGCTGGGATGCGTGCAGCACCCTCAGCACTCGAAGCAGCACGTGGCAGTGCTCCCTCAGCAGCAAGATGGCAAAGAAAGGACAACCCACAGCTCTCAGCTCTTTCCCAGACTGGATGAAGAATGGGCGG
Source organism: Numida meleagris (assembly GCF_002078875.1). Lineage (NCBI taxonomy): Eukaryota > Metazoa > Chordata > Aves > Galliformes > Numididae > Numida > Numida meleagris. The sequence continues at coordinate 8,990,355 of NC_034427.1, forward strand.
ATACTTCTGCTCTTTATCTATACCTGGCTGGCACTGAAGGTTATGTTACAAGGCACTAGGCCTGAAGATTTCCTCTTCTCTTTTAAGTAATGACTAATGTTTGAAATATGGCACCATTTTTAAAATGGTTGATGGGCATTTCTGGTGTTGTTCTGTTGGGAAGGGACTTCAACTGTAAATGGGGCGTGCTGGGGCCTACAGAGCAACCCAGGCAGGCTGCAAGTCCAACAGAGGCAGAAGGAGAAACTCCTTTGAAAGATGATTTCTAGAGCCAGGAAGGAATCTCCTCGCACAAGAAAAGTTGAAGGAAATAATAAAAAAAAAACAAGTAGTGAATTTCACGGAAGAAAGAAATTCATCCAAAGAGACTTTGTGGCTAATGCAGGAATTTCTGCAGATCCTGGTCAGCAGGGAATGGATTTTGGGGGGAAACATCCTGCTGCTCTTCCTTCTGCTGCTCTGACCTGGTGCAGGTGTCCATATGTTCCTATAGGGCACAGTTCCTACAAGGAGCAGTCCCTACAGCGCATGGATCCCATAGGGTGCAGTTCCCATAGGGAGTAGCTCCTATAGGGTGTATTTCCTATGGATCACAGTTCCTATAGGGTGCAGTTCCTATAGGGAGAGGTTTCTATAGGGCATGGTTGCTATAGGGTGCGGTTCCTATAGGATACCTATGGGATATAGGAGGCTCCCATGGATACGTCCGGCCCTGCATCCTGCGTGCTCGAGGGGCCGCTTCTGCGGGCGGCACGCGTGTGCGTGCATGCATGCAGCCCCAGGCGCTGGGTGCATTTCCATCCCCGCATGCTGACACGGCCTCGCTTTTGTTTGCTGAGTAAATAGAAGAGCCACGGTGGCAGGAAGGAGAAAGGCACGGCAGCGCCCGGCGAGCAGCGCCTGTTTACAATGACAAAGGGCTCTGCCACACTTCGGGGAGGAAATTTTCCTTCCAGACTTCAGGGCTCATTAAGTGAGTGGGCGCAGCTAATAGGCTTTGTGTGCGAACGGCCCCAGCCTTGCAAGGTCCAGCTGTCACCGGGGCGAATGTCAAAACTAACAGCGGGCACAGCCATTCTCCACCCCGAACCGGCTTTAAAATTTATCCTTAAAAGGGGGAGGAGCAGGCAGGGAAAAGTAGCGAGCAATTAACGGGAGACAAAAGCAAATGGACCCGCCGGTCTGCTTGGGAGGGGGGCGAAGGAGCCCCAAAATTGGCTGCAGCTTGGTGGGGAAGGGAGAGAAAAGCTGGCACTAAATGGGTGGGTGCTCAGGAATCGAGGGTTGATGCGGTCCCACCTTACGGAGCAGCCCCGCTCCCCGAAATCCCGCACGCAGATGGTGACTGGGCGCAGCGAGCTCACGTCTCCGCGGGGTCGGGCTCCGCCGAAGTTTAGTCTCTCGCTGCCAGCAGCAAGCTGACAAAAATATGCAGAAATAAATATGCTGCTATGTTTAACTTTTCTCTGTCACCCCATCCAATCTCAGCTTGCCCTGAAATAATATTTGCATGCGTTTGCTTTATCCCCCTGTCAGCTCCGTCTGGAGGGAGACGCACAAATGGCTCGTTTGAGGGTATTTGTGATTCATGTGATACATCAGTGGAAGAAAGGATTTTAAAGCTCCAGAACTTCTAATAGCTTACTAGGTCTTGGCACCCACATTCCCCCAGAACGTGCCTGGTGTATTTTTAGCTAACCTCGAGCTGACTTTGATTTCAGGCAGCGGCGTCACGCGCTCCGTATCTTGCTGTGGTTGCTTTGTTTTGCAGGATGGGCCCCTGCTCCACACCCTATTGCCCACGCTCTTCAACTACCCGGAGACATCTCCTCACTTTTACTGCTGGAGACAATTTTCCCGTGTGCTTTTGTCTCTGCGTCAACGAGGGTTTTGCCTGATGAGCCTCAATCCATGACATTTACACAGCACTTTGCTGCTCCTGGGCAGAGGACACGAGGCACAAGCAGTGCAAGCTGTATGCCAGACAGATTTACAAGCCAAATGATCTCTGGTTTCCACATGGAGAAGTGCTGTGTGTGTGCAAATCCTGTGTCTGAAAATGGGGTCCCTGAAACAAAGTTGCTTGTGAGGGTCTGTCCTTCTACAAGGGCTTACCTGGAGCCTACCAGCATTAATGGAATGATTCCAGCCCCAGACAACAGCAGTGCACCCTCCGGCACCCCTCTCTATCACTGTCTTCTCATGTGCAGATGCGTTGGGTTAAAACACAAGGAGAGCTCGTAGGGGGAAGTTCTGGGTTAGTGGAGGCTCAGCATACAGCCACGGAAGAGCGAAGCATGCCTGGAAGCTCTTGAGGGTCCCTGAAAACAGCACGGAAATTTTTGCCTGAATGAGTCACGCTGGTGAGAGCTGGAGCTCTCAAAAGATGCAACAATACACCTTGATGGGAAGGAAGCGAGGAGAGAGAGCCTACTCCAAACACATCTGCTCAGATCCAGGGTTCAGCTTGTTGCACTTGTATGGGGAAATCTGTGCAAACAAACAGTTATTGAGTGGGTCAACTGAGCAGAGCGGCTGAAGGAGCCGAACAATGCTGCGGTTTATTCACTTAATGTATGCCAAGGCCATTCACCAGACAAGCACCTCTTAAGCAGCCACGTGATAAGCAGCCTCAATTTGTCGTTTGCCGAGGTCACGCATTCGGGATGCCGTGTGTGATGTTGGCCAACGGGAGTGACAAGGACAGGGAGGGAGCCATGGCACTTCAAGCACCTCGTGTTGCTGGGTTTTCGTTCTCTTTAGTTCCACATGGGGAGGAGAAGAGGCTGCTGAGCTCCTGACCGAGGTGTGTTGGTGGCTCTGTGTTTCACCTCTCCGAGCACATTCCGAAGTTCTAGGAGTCAATGGGTCAGCTTGGGTCCCTCTGCTGTCAGCCCTGCGCTCAATGAGGCTTGGAGTATGGCAGCAAAAGGTAGAGAATGAATTTGGTGTTTCCTCCATGTGCAACTCCAGCTTGCAAGATGCTCAGGGGTTTCACTGCACAACCAGTGGGTTTGGCAAATTCATCCTCTCCTCTGCTCAAGGACCCTCGCAGCTTCCCATGCTTTGCTGTTTAATTGTGTTTCATGGATAGCTCTTCTCCAAAATAAAGCCAACGGACTGTTTGTGGCCCACAGCAGGCATTCCTTTGCTGAGTGCGGTGAATGCATCACCAAGGGCTGATTTTCTCCCCTTACTGCTGGTTTGCTCAACCCTCCTTACCCCATAAAATCTGCTTTTGGAGCATTTGAGGGTTTTGTGCCATTGGCCTGGCAAGATGAGTGGTGCTCCGGATAAGACACTGGAGAGCACCCAGTGCTGTCAGACAGGAGTTGAGCAGGATCGAAACATCATTGTAAAGCATTACCCAGGATCTTAAAGGAATAGCAGCAGGAGGGGAAAAGCAGAATGGGTCGATGAAGAGAGCAAGAGGAGGAACAAGAGAAGCAGCAAGAAGGGGAGAAAAGGCAGACAGAGAGATGGGCAGGTCCTGTACCCACAGATTGTACTGCATGCCATGGGGACAGCCCAACTGATGGCCTTTGTTTGGCCACCTGCCCACCCAGCCTGGAGATCTGGGCGTCTGCACACTGGCTCCCCTCACTCCCTCGTCCCCACCATTGCATCCTTCCCCCCCAGTGCCAGGGCCTGCTAGGATTCCCTACATCTGTATGCAAATAGGGGCTGCCAGCACCAGCGGGGGCACTTTGTTCGGAGCAGCCCTGGCACAGCTGCAGAGCTTCCCAGAGTCAGGCTGGAAGCAGCCCCTCCATCGCCTGCACCAAGGGTTGGCACAGCGATGTGTCAATGATAGCATCACATCATTGTAGGGAAAGACCCCGAGAGCTGCCCATCCCATGGCCGCCACCTGCCCTGAGCTCTGCTTTTGTCCCCAGGCACTGAGAGGTCCTGGGTTGGGGCAAGAAAAAATGCAACCTGCTTTGGTACAGCATTGGAGAACAACAGACATGGAAGGCTGGCTCTGAGTGCTGGAGACCAGACCCAGGCACGTGCTGGGCTGATGCTGCTCCTCACATCCAGCTGGGTCTGCACCCAGGTGAGCAGGCAAATGCTTGCCAAAGAGACTTGATTGTAGGGCTGCCCCCACAGCCAAGGGCACAGAGCCCTGCTCCCAAATAGGATAGCTTCAGTTTTCTTCAGTACCCCAGCCTCCTTCCCAGACTGTTTTTTCCTGTAGAAAAATGTCCTACTCTTTAAAAACCTCATTGTCTCAAAAACCTGTTTATTTTCAGCACTAAACGTTTACAGGGCCCTAGTGATTTCCCAGCTGTTTGCCTCTGCAAACAGAGAGACCTGAAGCACTGAGAGGTGATTTTCCAACCTCTCAAGCCCAGAACTCCAGAAATCCCCACTGATGCTAACGAACCACTCCTCCCCAGGACAGAGCCCGGCGCTGGGGGCAGTGATCCAGAGGAGCTGTCCAGCAAGGGCTGGCATATCGACACCCCGCTCCTCGCCGATGGTTTCGGGCAATGGGACAGCCGGGATGCACAGAACCGGCTCTGTGCTTAGGGTTGGGGTTAGGGCTCCGGGTGCAGGTCGGTGCCCTGGTCCTGGACACACACTGCTCTCGGGTAGCACAGGGGGTCCCATTTTCCAATGAATTTGTCATTTGCAACTCAAACAACCGCTGCCTCGGGGGATCTGTTTATTTCTTTTTTTCTGCTGGACGAGATTCTCTGGCTCAACGTTTTATAAAAGCAGATTTTATTTTTCCCTTCATCCCATGTGACACAGATGCAAATGGGGAACAGTGGGATGCCAGCTTATCTTTTATTTGTGCTTTTAGGTTATAATTGCAGTCTGAATCACTGACTTTTAAGTTACGCTACGTTCTGCCTCTGCAGAGAAAGGGAGAGGAGCGGAAACGGGGAACGATCCCTTGAAGTTCAGTAACACCAAGCAGCTTTGCCTTCAGACAAAAAGGCATTTGCAAATGTTCCTCCCGTTCGTTAAAGGCACAAACAATTTCCGTGATGAAATAATAAAGGGAGTTAATTGAGATGGAGGGGAAAGAAAAAAAATCAAAGAAGAAAGGCTGCTCTGGTTCCCGTGACCAACGCGCTTATGTCTGCGATGCCCATTTTCTAGCTGTGAGTCGAGGAGCTCAGAGCATTTCACCTCACTCCCAAAAGCAACGTTTTGGTGGGCTGGTCATGGGAAGGGTTTTCCACTCAACACAGAGCCCAGCTTCCCTTTGGAGGCTGTCCGTGTTTGATTAGCCAACTTCAGCACCCTTGTAGCATCAGGTCCGGGTAGTTAGAGACCTTATGTTAATGAGTAAACCATGGCTCAAGAGTCTAATTGACACTTCCAAGGCCACGCCTGCTGCCAGAGCTGGACCCACAGACCAGGGCTCCCGAGTTAGCACATTAAATTTTTCCTGTTAATAAGACTTATCCCCAGCATGGGGAGATGTCCAGCACAGTGACACAGGGAGACACGGGGCTGGGATGGGTGCTGCAAGATGCATGGGATGGATTCTGCAAGATCCAAGGGGCTGTGAAACGCAAAGTATGAGGATGGGTGCTGTGAAATGCAGTGGCTGGGAATGGGTGATGCAAGGGGCTATGATGAATGCTGCCTGCCTTTCGCCCCAGCTAAAAGCCCATCCGGCAGCTCCCAAACAAACAATAACATCACAGGCTGCCCCACATGCCACTAGCAGTGACCCCAGAGGACCACCCTCCTCGGAGGTGAAGGGCAGGGCAGCTGCCCCACTAAATCAGCCCTCTCAGTCTTCCCCAGACAAAGGCTATCTGGGGGCAGCAGGTCCTGGGGGGTCCAGGGCAGGTCTGGCTGGTGGGAAGCAGAGTGGCTGGGCTGGCGACACTGCCCCTGCCCTGTGGGGTCACGGGCAGATAGACTTGGAGGAGGAGCAGGGCTGCAGAGGGGAAAGAGCTTACTCCCCTTGGCCTTTGCTCCTCCCCCTCCTCCCCTGTCTGGTCCTGGAAATGGGGAAACCTCGGTGCAATTCATGGAGTATTTCACTGTTGGATAATTTACGAAAGCAGCATCTGCCAGACACTGCATTTAATCTCAGCTTTCGTGTCCACTAGTCTCTTTCACAATGAGTTTGGGTGGTTGTATTTTTGCCAGAAAGAACCTGCCAAAGCACTATAATATAAGGATCTCTTCGTCCATTTCCAGTCTTAGGTAGACCCAGCTCATCCAAGTAAACTCAGGGCAGAGTGTGCCTCATCCCACAGGATTTCAGCCTTGGCTGGGGGTAATGGAAATACCAAACCTCCCTTAGTTCCTCTCCTCTGCACACAGTGAGGGTTGAAACATGTCTCATCACATAAAGCCTTACTTAAATTAGGTTGATATTATGGACTTAAGCCTCTCCTGGTGACAGGATCGACACAGACAGAGGGACTGAAAATAGAGGTGGAAGACAGCAAACAGTGAGGGCTTTGAAACACCCCACACCACTCAGCTTTGTGAGAGACATCTCTGCAGTTTTGCCTTTATGCAGAGCAACATCAGAAGATGGAAGTGGGAAGCGAGTGTTTCCTTCATGTCAAAACAAAAAAGACAAAACTCACCCCCAGCACTATCACCCCCATGACAGTTGCCAGCCACATTTCTCATCCACACAGAGCCCACATCTCCTAGTGAAAATTAATTGCGAAGCGCAGTGGTTATTGACATGTCTTGATGCCCAGATCGGTGCCACGTTGCTTTGGGCTGCATGCCCACGCTGTGTCCCTTCTCCCCATCCCTGTGTGTCCCTGAGGCGTCCCTTGACCCAAGGCAGGCCTGCTGCAGACCAGATGCATGCATCCATACCAGCCTTACTAATGGCCTTTCAGGTACAACATGATTATTTTCCTCTAATGGCGTGCTTTTCTCTCTTTCTTCCTCGCTAGCTCATAAAAGGCACATCATAACTACAGAGGGAGGGGAAAAAAAATAAAAAGGCAAAAGCTTTGCAAATTACAGCAATCAGAGAGCCTGAACCATTAGGAGCATCTGGGACTGCATTTTACATAACAGTGGACACTTTCTTTGAAACAATTACGGCTAATAATGAATTAGGATTGACTGGGCTGTAAACGTTTCCAATTGCAATTCAGAGACTGTCACTCCCCGTCATCCCCTTCTCCCTGGAAATAGCCCTCATGATGCTCAGTGCAAGTGGGGCCGGCAATGCTTCGGTGCTTGAGCAGCCGGGTCCTGCTCTGTGGGCTCTGCCAGAGCAGGGATGCTGTCTCCCAATGTCGTGACTCCAAATACATGTATTTTCAGAGTAAATTAAGTACTTCATTCTTTCGTGTTTCATCTGAGACCTGTTTAAGGATGCTGTTTTTCTCCAGGGACTATATTTCCAGGGAATGAAGAGGTGGCCCTAAGTGTGCTGGGGAGGTGCTGTATTTAAAGTCCTATCCCTGGCTGCCCCAGAACCCCCTTGATGCCTCCAGCTCAGTTTTGTCCCTGGTTTTTGTCCCATGCTATGGGATCCACAGGTGGGACCATATCCCATTGTGGTGATGTTTTCTCCCTAGTTCAGTGCAGTGAGACCTCACAGTTTTAAGAGTGTGAATTTGATAAAAAATAGAAATATCGATGCTCTTCTCCTTGCCTTACCGCTGATGGTAGCACCAGCTCCTGCAATGCCATTACTGGGTGCATAGCGCTGACACAACCAAGCTCCCTGTAGCCCCAGCAACCCCCCCCTTGAGAACACACCACCAGGAGCCATCTCACAGCTGCCACATCCCCAGATCTGCCCCAGCAAGAGCCAGGACGAGGTCCCCGCAGCTCAGCTCCCTGCACAAAGCCCAGCAGCTAGCGGCCACATCCCACTGCAGCTGCCCCACGATGCAGGTAGTGACAGACAGCACTCCCTTCACTTCCACCAGAACAAAACCCTTCTTTTGAGAGGTGGTGAAGATAGAGAAGGAGATTGAGCAGAGGGAGCACACGCTGCTGCTCTGCTGGGCATGCAGATGTGCTGGCAACAGGTCAGTCTCTGCCCTCTCAAAGCGCCCTTCTCTCCTGACTTGGCACCCCCTCAAGGGCCACTTGTTGGTGAGCTGGCTGCTCTTGGGTGTCACCTTGGGCTTCTAAGAGCAGCCACACTGGTTGCCTATCATCCCACTTCAGCTCCCTGTCCCAGGAGGGTCAGCAAACGGCAGGCATCAGCGATAAGGCAAGGAGAAGAGCATTGATATTTCTTTTTTATCAAATTCACACTCTTAAAATTGTGAGGTCTCACCGCCCTGAACTAGGGAGAAAATGTCACCGCAATGGGATATGGTCCCACCTGTGGATCCCATAGCATGGGACAAAAACCAGGGACAAAACTGAGCTGGAGGCATCAAGGGGGTTCTGGGGCAGCCAGGGATAGGACCCTAAATACAGCACCTCCCCAGCACACTTAGGGCCACCTCTTCATTCCCTGAAGAAAAACAGCATCCTTAAAGAGCCCTCAGATGAAACACGAAAGAAGAGACCCCCACATCTCAGCCCTTCTGAGGGAAAAGTTGAGAGTTCAGCACAAGAGGAGTTAATTTCAAAACCCCCTACCCCCCCCCCCCAAAAAAAAAAATCCTTTCTGATAAATCTTGAGAACTTTTTGGCATCTATCCCTCGGCAATCTCTGCGTTTTGAAGTGCTCATTGAGATGCTCCACTGATGTTAACTCACAGAGCACGGCCAAATTCCCTTCCGCTCGAGTCAGACAGCAGCAGCTCTTTCCCGACTTCGGGCAAGCTGAGGCTTTGCAATAGGCGTGCATGGGAAATAGCTCCTATTTCACAGAGAAAGCTCACACCAGCTTCAAGGTTCTAATTATAGAAGAATAACAAGGCTCTGAAGCTCAGAAGCGCTTAGATATTATTTCAAGCCAACCAACGAGGAAGTTACAGCTGCTGTAATTAAACATGACACGGAGAAGTCAAGCATTAAACCCAGGTTCATTAAGAAAGCGCAGGGACTCGGTGATCCATAAAGGCAGGACCTTGTAGTTTGGGGCCAGCCGGGAGAGGCACGGCGATGGGAAGCGTCACCTGCCCGCCACGAGGATGCCACAGCAGCGCCAGGTTCTGCACACCCAGCAGCAGCTTGCCTATGCCACAAGTGAAAATAAATAAATACAAAAGCAGCCCCCCCCCCAAAAAAAGGAACGTGTTGATATTTAGATGCTACTCCAGCAGCTGGTACCTTGTGCTGCCCAAGTCGCTCGCATGGAGAGCAGGGCAGGATTGAGCACGCTGGTGCTGAGGTTCCCTGCAGGAGCCCGGCATGGGGCAAGGCTGCTCCCTCCTGCTTTGGGCAATCCCGAGGTGATTTGGCAGGGTTTGCAGGGCAGTGCATGAGGAGGCAGCAGGGTGCACGCAGCCCCAGCTCCCCACGCAGCATCCCAGCGCAGGAGCTGCAGGGACATAACCCCCCGAGACCCCCGAGGGGAGAAAAACCCACTCAGGTCTCTGCAGGAATAAATCACTCCGTGCCACAAAAATAACCACTAACCACCCCCCACAAAACAACCACCACCACCACCCAAACTAACCACCCCTAATGATCTATTTACATATTTACAGAGATAAAAACTAAAAGATGCTGAAGAAGGGATGGCAGCGGTGAAGAATAGAAGAAAGGAGGGATGAACAGCGTGACCCCCCCCCCCCCCCAAGCGTGCAGGCCCGGCTTTGTGCGTGCCCCTTCCCCCCTGCGCCTGCACGCACAATCAGGGCAGCTGCCTGGAACAGGGCCGGCTGCCGCGCGGGAGAGGGCACAGGGGCAGAGAGTAATTTATTTACTCCTTACAATGTGCTGTTTGAACAGGCTCCTAAAGAAAACGGAGGAGGAAGCAACACTCTGCCAGGCGGGAGGAGGAGGAGAGTGGGGGGAGCCGGTCCTAAATGGATTAGAAATTTACCCTGCAACTGTGGGCCTTTAATTGATACACGGGGAGGGGGGGGGAGCGGTAAAATTTCCCTCTAATTGTATTAAAGATACACTAATTAGGTTGATTAAAAACAGAGAGGCTGTTTCTTTCTTTTCCCCAGAAGGCCTAAGGGATGGCAGCGGGGAGGGGGGAGAGAAGTGCAAACAGATTGGAGTTTAAAAAAAAAAAAAAGGAGTGAAAAGAGAAGAGCCGAGCCCTGCAAGAAGGCCACAGAGCAGAGCCCCGGGCACCACAGGACAGGCAAAGCTTTGCTTTCTCCCTGGGACTGAGCATCCCAACGCACCAGTCTCTGACCATACTTTCGCCCCAGCTAGCAAAAGCATAAAGGAATTGTCTCAGCTGCTTAGCCCTCTCTTGAGCAATCCCAGCTATTGGAGGATGGTTGCAGAGAGAGGATGGGCATGGTCACCTCAGCCCCCACACCTTTTGTTGGGAGAGCTGCTTTCCTCTCCTCTGCAGCTCTGATGCAAGGTTTGCACAGCCCCAGCCCTGCAGCCTGTTGGATTCTGTTGCTTTAACCCCAATTTCTTGCTCGCTGATGCAGAGCCTCAGCACCACCAACCAGGGGACAGCAGGATGGGCACCTGCCACAGCCCTCCGCGTGCCCAGAAAATGTCTCCTTCGAGCATTTGTCAGCTTTTTACCCAGGAATTCCTGCTTTGAGCAACAACCAGCCTTTCTGCAAGAAGGACAGAAAAGTACTTTTCAGCCTGGGTAAAAGTTTCACTGTAAAAGGTTTTTTTCTTCATGTATAAGGCAGCTGCTAATTGATCTTTGAAATGGGCAGGATGTAGAATGGGAATGGCAAATAAAGAGCTGTGACTTTAAGGGAAATGAACAAGATTGCATTTTTTTCCCCCTTCCTCTTCCAAATGACCATTTTCTCCTTAGCCTGAAACCACGGGATGAAGGGCAAACTCAAATTGAGGAAGGAAGCGCAATGATTTCTGATGCTTCCATTACTGCATAATCAGGGACTGAAACTGCAATCAACAGAGCCGCCTGTTCAACCCAGCAGCTTTCAAAAAAACTCGAGTGAAAGGAAGATAATTTTCTTTGTGGGACTTTACGTTCCTGAACCACCACCTCCCTTCCGCCCTTTATTTCTTAATGTTTGTTTAGAAAGGAGCAGTGGCAGCGCCAGGGAGTCAAGGCAGAGCGATGAAGGGCTGGAAAGGTGGCTGTTATTGCTCAGAAAGTGCACACACCCAAAGAACAAGGAGAACAGAGGTGTTTTTCCCCCTTTTCCTTTGAGTGAATCCATCTTGCAGGCTGCATCTGTCCCCACACCTGAGCTTGCCCCTGTGAAACCCACCAGCGTCTCATCTCCAGCAGGTTTTCAGCAGAGACCGCTGCTGTCAACTGGTTAACTCAGTACAAGGAGAACCCAATGCTTGCTGGGAAAACTCAGCGCTCAGCAAGTCAGCATCACCCAAATTAGCAGTGCGGGGCATTTTCATTGAGATCTATGGCCCTGACACCTAAATCCGCTCCTGACATGTGGGAATTCAACACACAGCTGCAGAAGAAGGGAGGAAAAACAGCGTTTTTCCATAGCGAAAGAGAGGTTTGCTATTTGCCCAGATGGAGCTGCAAGCCGCCAGCCTTGGGAGGAGGTCCTTGGCTGCTGCTCCGCCAGCCTGGTCCCAGCAATGCCAATGCAGAGAGCGCTGGGACCACAGCTCTCAAAGCAGCTGCAGCGCCAGCAGCGCTCCCAGCTCTCCAGCCTCAGGCATGGGGGTTTGCGCGAAGATAACTAGCTTATCTGGATTAAAACCAACTGGATCTTTCATTAGCAGATTAGGTATATTGTTGATATTTTTCATAGCGCCGAGGCAGCCTCTGGGGCTTCCTGAAGTCCTGGGACAGCCTGCAAATGTGACTGCCACCTTGAGTTTTGTAGGCGACTATCATGCTCTGCCACAAGCAGCATGCCCTGTGAGCTACTCCCTCTGCTCTGCGAAGAGCAGTGCTTTAAAGGCAGCGTTTGATTGCCAATAATTGAGGAGCCTGCAAGCATCAGTAGCTTGCTTGGGCTGGGGCACCGTATATCCAGAGTCACCCCTCTCTGCTCCTATTGTGCAGTGGGGGAATTCTTGACAACACGACTCTAAGTGAATAAAAAGTGAATGAAGGCGTTGCTCTGCCCCAGCACAATTACACATCCTTTAGTGCCATGCAAGTGACAACTGAGGTTGTGAAACAGTGGCAGCCTCGGTTGTCCATGTTTCTCATTGCTTACCACTAACAAAACACACAAGGCAGTGATTTATTTCGTTTTTAACTACTAATTTGTTTGCTGGAAAATTGTGTTTCAGAAGGACTAAAAATATTAACAAATTTAGGTTGGAAAAAGTGGGAGGAGGTGGAGAGCGGATCTAAAAAATGTCAAAACACTCGGATGTAGCATTTTTAATGAAATGTTTCACTTCAGAAATGCCAAAACATTTTGTTTTGACATTTTCAAAATGAAACTTAATGATATTTTTCTTAGAAACAGCATGGATTGCTTTGTAATAACCCAAGTCAGGGAAAAAGGAAAGAGGAGAAAAACACAAAGCCTTGATGGCCACCAAAACAAAGCAAAGTTCTCGCTATCTTTCCAGCAACGTGTTGACATGGAAAGAGCATTTCTTTCCCTCCTCCTGCCGCTTTGCCAACAAATTTAAGCATTTTCTGTTTCACTTCACATTGCACTAATGAGTTCCCCTGCTTTTCTGCATTGCAAACACTCCTATCTTTGCCTGCCTCCCGAGATGCTCCTTTCTGGAGTGACTTTTCCCAGCCTTGCCCCTGTCTGTCATTGAAGGTAGGGGAAATCCTTTTGCCCATGGGTGTGCTCAACTGTGCCCTACCCCAAAAATGTTTTAATTCAAGCAGCAGTTGCTTGCTCCTCTTTGGGAGAGGAGCTTCTTGCTCTAGTTCTTGTGGAGAAAGGAAAACTCTCAGCAGCATTACCCATGGCAGAAACAATCACAGAATCATTAAGGTTGGAAAAGACCACAAAGATCATCAAGCCCAACCATCAACCCATCCCCACTAATCATGTTACTTAATGTCACTTTTACCCTTTTCTTGAACATGTCCGGGGACAGTGAATCCACCACTCCCCTGGGCACCCTGTTCCAACCCCTGACCACTCTTTCTGAGAGAAATTTTTCCTAATATCCAACCTGAACCTCCCTTGGCACAATGCAAGGCCATTACAGCTCATCGTATCGCTGTAAGCTGGGAGCAGAGGCCAAACCCCACCTCGCCACAATCTCCTTTTAGGGAGCCGTAGTGACTAATGAGGTCTTCCCAGAACCTCCTCTTCTCCAGACTGAACAATCCCAGTTCCCTCAGATGCTCCCCATAAGACTGGTCTTTGTCCTCGGTCTCCTGCCCCACGAGGACCTGGGGCAGGATCGCACCCAGTCTCTGGCAGGGCAGCATCCCCCTTCCTGAGCCCTCCTTCCTCTGCACGCACAGTGATAAAATGGACCATGAAAGTTTATCAGCCATGAACCAAATGGCTGTTTACGTGTCTTTATTATGCAGTTATTTGTGATCTGCAACTCTGCGTCGTTCATAACATTGAGTATACTGTGCTAAGCCCACACGGAGCGACATGGAACACAGCAGGCTCAGGGAGGGGTGGGGGCATTTCTGGGGACAGCTGCTCTCGGTGGCTTTTCTTTTCCTTTGTACTGGGTGGGAATTTGGCATTTCACGTGGGTAACATGGTGCTGGACAGCACCTCCATTCCTTCCCACAGACACACACAGGCACTCATCAGGAGCAACATCCTCCTAGCTTCTATCCCACCCTTCCCTTTCCCACGCACATCTCCCTTCTCACCTTCCATGCTGGCTGCTGGAACACCCCGATCCTTTCTCCATCCTGCTGCCTGGGCCCAGAAACAAAGCTGCAGACATCGAACAGCGCAGACTTGGCTTTGCAGCGAGAGCTCAGCAAGGAAACCTGAGGAGGAGAGCAGAAGCAAGGCAATGAAAAGGGAGGATGGAGCCAAAAGGTCCTTTGGTACCTTGGGAAGTTGAGAAGGGGAATCCCTTCTACCAGGTTAACTACCGACTCTTTCTTTGCCTGGAACAGCAGGAGCCGATGCGATGTGAGCTCTGATGGGCACGACAGGTCCCAGCTTAGGAGAAAGTGAGCAAAGCCCACGGCCGCCTCTTATTGTAGAGTTGGAGATGCCTGTGTTTCACTGTGGGATTTTTCGCTTCACTCTGTGCAGAGAGATCAAAATAATTAATTGCCTGCACAACCCCTGCACGCACAGCCCTGTATTTACATATGGAAATTAAAGGATTGAGTATGCAAAGCCAAGCACATCCAGTGGATTTACATCAGGCTCCTCATGGAGGATTGCTTGCAAGCATCTCCACAGGGCCCATGGCAGGGGGACAGGGACGAGGCTGCTGGCAACCACTGCAGCAGCCACCTCTGCAGTGAGGGCAGCCCCGTGTACCTCAAGGGGAGACTGGGCACAGCACCCTGTGTCTGCTAACAAGAGACCCACAGCTCATCGAAAGGACAGCGCTGCCCATTAGCCAATTTTGCCTTCTCTAATTGAAATTATGCAGAATACCCGGGTTTGTGCTTGCAGCTGAGTCACACTCTCAGAGAGAGGAGGAGAGGTTCTAACACCCATCCTCTGCAGGAAGAGGCAGTACAAAAGTGAAGGGAGAGAGCAACAAATCCCCAAATGTGAACTGTCCCTTTAATTTCTGTCAAGGCTAAAACCCACAGACTACAAAAACAACATTTTAATTTAAATTCCGATTCCACATTCATTCATGGGAGCTGGCTCTGAGCGGGGATTTCATTAAAGGCTTTAATAGATTTTATAGGACTTGTCAGATCCGGAAAGGTTATGGAGCAAATGCATTTTCTCTGCTTCCAGAATTTCAACAACGGCTCAGTAAACAAATTTACCATGAAAATGCAGAGTCCAGCCTTGTACAGACAAGGAGAAATGAACTTCATCGAGCAACTTAAAGGCATCACGACGCGTAGTCTGCTGCCTACCCAGCTCACTTCTCACCGCTCCTTCCCCTCAGTGTGCCGTGCAGTTTAGGAGATGTCTCTTTTCTGATGGAAAAGCAGAAAAGGAGAAGCATCTTCTTCCATTGATCAGATTGAATTTGGAGGTATTTATGAATGTTGGCAGCCTCAGCAGCAATGCACAGATGGGAGCTGCCTCAGAGGGTACAGCTCTCATGCACCAGGCTGGCTCGGGGCGGTGGGTTTTGAAGCTACAAATGATTTCGTTAGAAAATCCAGTGTATTTCAGTTGGAGATACATCAGCTGGTGAAGGTGGTGGTGCTGGGGTAGAAAACCAGCAGAACATATGGAAACAATCTCAGCTTTGCTCCCAGCTGGTCCAACACCGCATCACCCTTGTTTCAGGGACTGCTTGACCAGTTCTTCCAGTTCAGCATATAGAGCAGCAGTGATTTTGGTGCAAGTGCCACATAGGCACAGCTGCTGACAAAACATCATTTTGTACCTCTCTTTTCCATTTTCTTTTGCCCGTGATAAATCAAGATTGAAGGCAAGCTTGAATGTAGGGCCCAGAAAGGAGCTCCCCAAGGCTTGGTGGTGGAATTGGGTCTCTATCACGGCGGATGCCAGCACTGGGGACATTTCGCTGCCCAGCTGTGGGCTCAGTGCAGGGACACAGTCAGGAGGGCTCAGGCATCCCTGGTTGGAGCCAAACCACAGCAATCAAAGGCGGGTGCCTTGGCAACCAAGTCGTGGTGATGCTGAATAAAGAGAAGCAAAGGCCTCTTGTTTTTGGATGAGCTCTGTAAACAGAGATGAATGTCAGAGGAGATTTTGCCTGAGCATCGCTTATGGGCTGCATAGTGGCATCACGGGGAGAAATCAGCTTGGGGAAAATTATAACTGATGCAAACCTCCAACCAAAACCTTTTTACTGTTGGAGGGCGAGACAAGTTGACGGCTTTATTATTATTATTAATACGATGATTATTTTCTCCCCTTATGACTTTGCAGTTTGAGATTGACAGGTCCTAGCGCAGCTGCTCTGGATCCCTTCCCAGCTTCACAAAGGCAGCGCGGTGCAAAGAGCACCCATGGGGCTCGAGAGCCATGGCCACAGCCCTAGAGATGCAGGGCCTCGTGCCCAGGGGTGCCCAACATCTGGGAGGCCCTTTCAGCAGAAACAGGCACTGCAGGTGGCTCGGGATGTGCTGGGAGCTGCACTGTAATTACGGGAAGCTGGGGAGAAAGACAGATTTAAATCAAGTGGCTACAGAGTTAGAGAGTAAGAATTCCCCCCATGAGATTTATGGCACGTTAAATAGCCTAAAAATTCTGTCCCCATGAGTTACTTTAATAGCTCTTATTTTGAGGAAGCTTTTTCACCTCAAGCTTATTTTTTTTTCTTCATAGCCTGCAGGTATCACATCAAACTACCCTCCTCCACTGAGTAATGTATACTTAAAATGACATATGTCCCTTAGGACATCAGCTAGCTGAACTCCCATCAGATCAACCAGAAGGGATGCTTTAAACCAAATTACCCAGGAGAGCCTCAGAAAAAAAACTTGAGGAAGCCTCAAGTGTGGCTGAATCCAGGAGGCACCTGAGGAAGTGGCCTCAGGGTCCTGCTAACACATCTGGGACACAGTGATGGTTATTCGTACGGTGGCAAAGAGCCTGGACAGTGCTTCAGAAGACTCATCCACCCCAGCTCAGAAGTGGCAGCAGATTCCACAGACCACTAAGATCATGTAGTCCAACCATGCAGCTGGCTAAAGGCAGAGGAAACCCTGTTACATTGACCCAGATGAGCACAATTAGCACGTGCAGACAGAGATCGGGCTGCTGAGTACAGAAAGACCCTGGCGATCCCCAGTCAGGCTCCAAGCACAGCTGAGCTCAGTGCTGCTGAAGGACACCCAAGCCTCATCCAGACGAGCTCTGGAAGCCTTTAGGGATGAAAGAGCCACAAGCTCTCAGCCAGCACAGCTGCTCTTAAGCTCCTCTCCTTCCTCTAACGGGAGGCAGCACTCACATCTCTCTCCTGCCCGTAACACACCAGTTTTACCAAAACTTTTGGACAGCTCTGATGGAAGCATCTCCCCCTACTGCTCCGCGCAGACACCCGCAGCCATCTCCAAGCTCGGAGCTGGAGCACGCACGAAGCTCTGCGATGCTCTCAGCAAAGCCCACGGGCTGCCCTGAAGTCAGGGCAGGGCAGAAGCACAGGCAACGAGCGGCCATTAGTAGGAAAAAAAAAAAACAAAAACAAAAAAAAAAACCAAAAAAACGCTATCCAGAGCAGGAGTCACAAAGAAACAGGACAGTCTTTATCCTGCTGCCATCTACAGTTTGCATTGGGTTAAAAAAAAAAAAAAAAAAAGGGGGGGGGGTGTTGGGGGGAGGAGAATAAGCACCAAAGAGAGAGCGCAGCGAACCTCTGCTCCGCTGAGCGCAGCGGCCGGGCAGCTGCTGCCACCTACTGATGCGATGGGCACTGGCAAAGGGATGCTCGGCAGCGGCCCAGCCGAGGTTGGAAATCATTTCATCGCGCACGGAGCAGCTTCCCAACACCTGACTGCACCTGTAGGGAGATTTTACTTCCAGTTCGGGATCGCGTCGGCTTTTCAAGGACATAGGTCTTCCCCCTGTCCTTGCACTACATCACAGAACCACCACTCCGATGCACTCCTCTGCATCCCCAGCAGTTTTCCCCAAAGCCCTGGTGGAAGAGAGCTCTTCCATCCCTCATACAAACCCTAATCCCGAGCTACCCGATGGCAAATGGGCAGATCCACGTGCCTGTGCCTCCTCGGGCACTGTGCAGAGCTTTCACAGGACCTTCATGGGTTGCTTCAGGGAAATTCTGTTCTGTGCATTCTGTGCATCTTCGACATCTTCTGCGTGGTTCAGTTGCACCTATCAACCCCACAGCCCTTTTAAGCTTGCCCCCAGGTAAGGACAGCAACAAAACCAGCTGCAGGGGATGTGCTGAGTGCTGAGGGGCTGCAGGCACGGTGCTCAGAAAAGGGCCAAAGGATAGCTGGGGAGAACGATAATAAACGGCTCCAGCGTTAATTTTGAGCTGGTTTGTTCTCTGAACACATGAGGAAAGAAAGCAGCACAGAGCCCGCGTGGGAGAGAGCTGTGAGGAACTTGTTCAAACAAATGCAGGAGCGATAACACCCTTGGACTAACAAGGCAGAGAGAATACACACTGGTGTGTGCTGAGGGGAAATGAGGTCAGGCCCCGTGAATAAATCCCTTCAAAAGCAAAGACAACCCCACAGCACCTCGGATTTGCTCGGGAAAGTTTCCAAGGACTGAAGGGACCGTCTCAGCTCAGACCCTCCCTCAATGCAGGCTTTGTGGTGCTCCCAAGGCGAGGACAGGCAATATCCTTTCCTACCCCATGTTCCTCCCACCCGGGTCCGTAACAGAGCCAGGTTTGTTGGAAGGCACAAAGGGACCTCACAGCATCTCCCCCAGATGCAGCACTCCCTGCCCACCCGCACAGCCCCTTCCGCTCCTCCTCGCTCTGATCGCAGCACAAAGCACCGGGTGCCCAGCTCCGGCCCAAAGAGCAGCTCAGCATCACCCAGCAGCACGCATCCTCTGAGCCCAAACCCATGCCCTGTTGCACCCTCCAACCACCATCCCAGCATCACTGCTGTCCCCATTGCGGGAACATGCCGCCTTCCTTTCAGTGGCAGCAGAACAGTAGAGCAGAGGGCTGCGTGTGTTGCCATAGCCAACCCTGCCAGCAAGATTTTGCTGAGCAAAACCATTTCTCTCCAAGAAACAGCTAAGCAAGGACCAGGACAGCGTGACTTCTCCAAGAGCCATAAAAATGCTGCTTTTACAGGGTAAAGCTGTCTTTCCCCCATGCGCAGCTTGGCAGAGCACGCTGCAAGGCTTTCCCAATGCTGCAAACTAGACGATCACATTTGACGTTTCCTCCCCCTCTCCAAAAAAGGCCAAAATAATTCCTTTGCTCTGGACACAGACCAGTTGGCAAACAAGATTTCAGACACAATTATTCTGCCCTGGGAGGATTCTGCAGCTGCTCCCCTTTCTCCTGAGATCAATACCTTGAGGATAATCCTGCAGATTATCCCACAGTTTGGTAGCACCAACTCAAGCTCTCTTGTTTTCTTGATTTCCTTCGTGAATTACAAGGAATTTTCTGGTTAGATGCAGGGGAGAAAAGTGTTCTTTTACTCTATACTGACAGAAATTAGATTGGATACAACAAACTGCCTGTAGTTGGTTGGGAATTAATTTTGTTGACTTTTTAGTCAAATTGGAACCGTTTCTGAGAACACGGTGACTCCAGGTGTGACTCATCCCTTCCCAAAAGAGCAGAGCAAACAATAGCAACCACCTAAACAAAAAACAGGGCACATTTCTTCCTTCCAAAGAGAGAGGCTCTATTCTTTTAAGGAAAATCAGATCTGTAGGAGTTTATTCTTCTGCAAGTCTCGTAGGCGAGCGAGGCAGCAGAGATCAGAAAGTAGGTCTTTGATATGAAGGGTTATTTTTATTTGTTTTTAACCTGTCACACAGTTCTGAAACCAACTGCGTGCATCCAGAATAACAGCTCATGACTATTTATTGCTGAAAAGCTTCCCAGGTGGCAAACTTGAAGAAAAGAGAGCAGCTCTGTCTCTCCCAGGGCAGCCAGGCTGCTGCTGGAGTAAAGTTTTATCTCCAAATAATTGCCGCAGAGTGCTTGGCTGCTGCCCAATGGATCAGATCCATAAATCTCCCTGTCAGACCCTCAAAAGGGGCCGTGTTGGATAAAGAAGCCTTCAAAGCCTGAGGGAGTGCTGCATCAGAGCATTTCTGAAAATCCCCTTGCGGCAGAGATGTGCACACCGGGAGTTCCAGCTCGCCCCTCTCCATCAGCCCGCTGTGGGGACACGTTCTGCACACTCACTAAAAGTGGAAGGCTTTTCTGCCTCTGACTTAGGTAGTGCAAATGCAGTTTTAAGTATTTGCATAAATTCCCCTGGAAAAGGCTAGAGGAGGCTTCAGGGAAGAGCTCTCCTGCTTTCCTGAATGTGGCTTTTATGAACCATAACTATCCTTGATGCTCTCAGAGACACCCTCCTTAAAGCCAACTGTTTGAGCAGACGTTTAGTGCAAAGCAACTTCAGAGAAAAGCATTTATGCCTCAAGCCCAAAGGCAAACTACACTGGAGCTACCAGCAGTTGGACATTCCTCCAGCTCCTGGCTCCTGCCCAGGGTCCTTCTAGCACCAGGAAATCAAACAGATCAGTCCCACTGGTTAAGCACAGGCTCAAAATGCAAAATGGTGACCTGAACCTTGAAACACATCTTTCTTGCACCAGCACTGCACGTTAGCCCAGCTCTGATGACTCCATCCTCAGACACGTGGCTAAGTGCCCTCCTTTGCAGGACCACAGCACTGTTGCTTGGTGCTAGCGGTGATGGAGAGCTCACAACGTGTGCAGCCGAGAGCCAGAAGCACATCCATGTAATGGGACACCGCAAATCACCGAGCACAGGGCTGAGTCGCACGCAGACACGTGTCTCCTGCCACTTGACAATTCAATTACGCTGCGTTCAAAGCGCTGCTGATCTGTAAGTGAGCATACGGGTGAGGGGAGGGAGTGCCAATTAGTGAATCTCAGCAGCTCCACTCGTTCTTTCCCCTTTATTTGACTTCTCAAGGCTCAAAAAGACTAACCATGTATTAATGCTAATTGGGGCCCACAGATGGAGCTGCCCTGCAGCAGCCCTGGGGCCGCACGGTGGCAGAGCCCTCCTTCCCTGTGGTGCTGCAGGAGGGGGCCAGACCTGGCTTTCAGCCCCCCCAGCAGCCAGAGACATGCAAGCATCCTTCCCAGCACCTCCATTTCATAGAATCATAGAATATCCTGAATTGGAAGGGACCCGTCAAATCCAGCTCCTGGCAGAACCACCCCCCCCAAAAAAAAAAATCAGACCATACGAGCCACAATAGTGCTCTGAGGGATGGAACACCTCCCTGTGAGGACAGGCTGAGAGCTGGGGCTGTGCAGCTTGGAGAAGAGAAGGCTCCAGGGAAACCTGAGAGTGGCCTGTCAGTACCTAAGGAGGCTGTACGAAAGAAGGGGGGAGAACCTTTAGCAGAGTCTGTTGTGGTAGGACAAGAGGAGATGGTTTCAAACTACAAGAGGGGAGATTTAGGTTGGATATAAGGAAGAAGGTTTTATACAGTAAGGGTGGTGGGGCACTGGCACAGGCTGCCCAGAGAGGTGGTGGTGACCCGACCCTGGAGCCACTCAGGGTCAGGGTGGATGGGCTCTGAGCACCCAACTGATTTGATGCAGAAGTTCCTGTTCATTGCAGGGGAGTTGGACCAGATGGCATGTTAGGATCACCTCTGATTCAAACAATTCTATGATTCTACCACTGGGTAAGCCTCCAGCATTGGACTCCTCATTCCCTCTCTCTTTCATAGAACCATAGAATTTAGCTTTCCATCCTCACATCCTCCTCCCACAGCTTCTCCCACTTGTGCTTCAGCATCTCCTAGGCAGGATCACGCTGGGACACAGCAGCACTCGCTGCCATCTGCACCCCCAAGAAGGGCAGCACTTCACAGCAAAGACCCCTTGGGCGTTCCTCTCTTCCAGTGGAGCAGAAGCAGAGGGAGACGGATGCAGGGACACCACGTACCCGCAGGTCCCACGCCCTCCTGCATCCTCACAGAGCTTACACCCTGCAAGTACAGAAAAACCATCGAGGAAGAGCACTGGAGGTAAAAAGAACGTACTCCTTCCAAGAGGTCGCACTGAAATCGCAGCTTTTCGGCGCGAGGCACATTCCCTAAAGGAGCCAGGAAAGGATTTTTAGCAGAGGTTTTGCTTCTATTCCATCTTTTCGGAACTTTCCCTGCCTTTTTCCCCAGCAGGAAGGCGCAGGCGCTCTCCGCGGCGGTCCCACCAGGGGGCAGCGCGCACCGCGCAGTGCCGGCAGCGCACGGGGGGGGAAAAGACGGGGATCGCACTTCGCCGTGGTCGGTTTTGGTCTTTGCTCAGGTTACTGGGAAGTTTTGCCGGAAGGAGTTGGGACGTTCTTAACCCATCCGAGGGAATTTGAAACCGGCAAAGAAAATGCGGTGCCGTAAGTGGGCGAGAATAGCTGGAATCAACTGCAAGCGTTTCTGAACAAAAGAGGGGTTTCGCTGGGATTTCAGCCCTGAGGACGAGCACTTAATGCTGTGTCAGAGGAGAACTGCTGAGCAAAATGGGCTCATCCCGGCACCGCTTCCTCTTCAGAGCACTGCGTTCTGATCAGCCAGAGGAGCGGGCAGGGGCTGGGGAGGGCTGCATCCAGCAGGGCTCCTCCTGGGCAAGGAGTAAGGGAGAGAGCCAGGGCTGGATGCTTGTCTTTTCAGCATGCAGCATTAGGTTGTCAGATCCTTTCCTAAGCTGCTCAGATGCGCAATTTGTTCCTCACTGTAGCTGTCCCGCTACAGCTCAATTAAACACACAGAAGCCAACTGGCAGCAGTGAGCGCGTTTCAGCAAGGAACTAACATTGTTTCTAGGCCTCAGAGCAATCCCATTCTAAAAAGAAGTCTGAATGGAGAAGCCATGAGCAAGAGAAAAAGGCTCATTTTGATGCTGGTTTTGATCAGCATAGGAAGAGCTGCTGTAGCAAAGTAGTTGCAGACAGAAAACCTTTGCAGTCCTGCGCTGCCAGCAAGGCTGACCATCACCCAGCACCGAGCAGCAGCAAGTTGGGTTGAATTTGGGTAAAACATCACATTCCTGCACACATTGGTGTTCACTGCTGTCCTCAGATTCCAGAGCAGACCTCTATGCAATCCACTTACTTTCAGCATGTCTTAAGCCTTTTTCTTTTTTTTTTTTTTAAATCACTAAGGAATCCTTATTCAGCGTTGTCTGTGGTTTTAAATAAGCATCAGGCACATAAGCTTGGAGAGAGGCCTTCAAAAGAAAGAAGCACCTTGCAGTTAGCCAGTGAGAAGTTTGGCACTCTGAGTGCAAATGGGAAGGCTGCAGTCCTTACAAAGGATGTCCTCTGAAGCAACGGGATGCTGCAGCAGGAATTTTCCACTGGGGGAAACCATACTCAAAGGAATGGGCTACTTTGAAGAGGCAACATTAAACTTCCCCTCGTCCGAACACCCAAACTGACAGCTTGACAAAACAGTTCCCATAGCAACCGGAGGGAAAAGGTCACCGAAAACCCAGATTTTTTTTTTTCCTGTTGAATAGAGAAAATCAACTTTTGATTGCAGCGAGCATCGCTGCGGTGCTGGTGATAAGGTGGCTGCAGCGGGGCTGGCTGTGGCTCACAGCATGGGACAGCACAGCTCCCCGTGGTGCCTGGCTCAAATTGCTCCTGCAAACCCCTCCTCCTCCGGTCCCAGAAACACTGGGTAGCCTCCATGGACTTGGGAAGGGATCAGTTTCCCTGCTCTCTAGGAGAAG
>NC_034427.1:9014099-9088461 GCF_002078875.1 Numida meleagris
CCCCCCCCCCCCCAAACGCTGTTTAACACTATTTGCCATCTCTTGAGCAGCGCAATGCTGAGGCTGAGGTCAAGCATACAGCAGCCAAAAACCAGAAGTACCCCCAAAACCCACAAACCTCAGCTCCCCCAGCGACACTTCAAGCTCTTTGCTCTTGTACCTGAGCACAACACATGCATCCTCCAGCCAGAGCATCGTCCCCCCTTGGAGTCAGGCTGTGGTACCTCCGTGTTTGTTGTCGGTCTCAAAAACAGCGCAGGCACAACCTCAGCAAACACCCCAGCCCTCCAAGGAGGCCTCAGACAAACCTGGCAGTGCCCTGCCTTTTAATAAAAGCAGGCTTAGCCCAGGCCAAGAGGCAATTGTTTGCTGCAAAATGTTCCATCGGACCACTTGTATTTTTATCTTGTTGATAGAAAAAGCCTGCGCCAGCAGAGCAGATGTTGCCCACCAGCCCCCGTCTGCACCACAGGGCTCAGCCACAAACCTCTCCCACACCACGAGCAGCCTCTTCTGCCCAGCCCCATACTCCTGCTGTGCCTTTTCCTTAACAAAGTAGCTTTCAATTCCAGCACGATGCTTCCAGTTCTGAGAAACAATATGGATAGGACATGGCAGACCCCTTAGGTTTAAATAAATGTGGCCTGCTTATTATCTTTAGCAGTCACTGTCTGAGCTGAAACACTAGCATTTAGAGGGGATAAAAACAGGAGAAATTGGATCTTTCTTTTACTGTGCTTGCATGAGCCTGCAAAGAGGGCTTGGGCAGCTGTTTTAAGAAGGTCAACAACGCCCTCATTAATGGAAGAGTTCTTCTAATGGCTCAAAACACACTCTTTGGTGACTTGTTTTCCTCTCCCCAGTCTCCTTGCTCCCTCCAGCCATCACCCCACACAGCCAAGCAGATAACCCCACCGCACCCAAACCGCAGGCACCCAGCCATGGGCGCTCCTCCCAGTTCACCCCAGGGGACAGAGACCCCAAGAACACAGGGTGAGAGCCAAGGCAGAACCCAGCGCTTCCCTTCTCCTTTGTACTCCTCCACCAATCCATCAAACAAACAGGTTTCTCATGCTGTTGTTTTGCAAAACTATCGTTTCCAGCCCATGACTCCGGATAATTTATAACAAGGCAACGACGAGCAACAATGAATTATAGAGGAAGATTATGGGAAGGTCTGACACCGATCATGTTTAGAGAAATAAATGGGAGCAGACTGTTAAATGTGATTATTCTTGTTCGTGCCTGTCTTTCCTTAGGGTGCCTATCACCAGAGCACAAGTGCCACGTGCATTAATTAATTGAAACAACACATTTACATAATTAGGGATTAACTCTTGTACTTCTCCTCTGGCTAATTAGTGTATCTATAGATCTATTTAGAAAGAAAATACGCTCTGAAGGTCCCTGCCTTCCCCAAGGTAATCGTGTGAACTAGCTGTCAAATGCAGGGATTAGAAAAATGCTCACTTCTCCCTTCCCTCCCATGGCACCTCATCTTTGCTCGTTTCTCTTGTCTTCTACGCAGCTACTGCATTGAGTTTTACCAGGCAAACACTGCTGTTTGGGTTTTTCTCTCCCAGGTTTCTTGTTGGCTGTCATCATCAGGCTGCTCACAAGAAATATGCCCAGGTGGAAAAGAGAATTTTACAACAGGGATTTCAGTCTGGTGGCTGAATTAGTTCCTCCTGTGCAGGACGCAGCTTAAAGTCTCAGCTCAGAGGGAGGACAAGGCTGTAATTTTGATGTGAGTGCCGCTGCAAGCACAGAAGTAGGCACCCTGCCCAGTCCCAGTTTTGGATGTAGCAAACCTGTTCATGCCCCAAATCCAGCTGCTGGCTTCCATAGCAAATAACTGGGATTGCCCAGCTTCCTTACGGGCTCCACACAAACTTTGGCTTCCAGCACACCCGCTTGCCTCCCACCTTGCCAACATCTCTCCCCATTCCCAAGTGCTATTTGCGTTTGTGGTTTTTGTTCTGCATCCTGGAGGTATGCTGGGGGTGCATCCATAGATACTGCTTTCCTTCCCCAAGTGCAATGGGTGCAGTTGGCCTCATCACCCCCATCACCTGCTCTGCAGCTTGTAAGGGGCTCTGGCATGTTCACTGAGCTGCTCAGAAGGCCTGATGATGCAGAGGCATTTAAAAAAATCCATGGAGCACAGCAGAATTGTGTAGAGGCATAAAACAGTCTGAGAGAATGAAGCATTGTCACTGCTGGAATAACGCACACATCCATCAAATTAGATTTTTGGAAGCAAAGATATTTACACTGAAAAAAAAAAGTGAATATTTTCTATGAAGTTCCACAGGACAAGCTTTTCCATCTTGCTTTCAGGGGAAATCCCTTCCTTCCAGTTGCACCTCGACACAAAACGCAAGGAGGCCACTCTGTATTTTCTTAGGAGCTCGAACGCTCCCTTCAAGACCATTATTTTCTCAGGGGAAAGAACACACCTGGACAGCCCCTGGGAAGGCACTGACAGAACCAGAGCCAAGAGCTGGTTTTTGAACACACTGCTTCCTAACAGGCACTGTGCAAACAGGCTGCATAGACCCCAAACCCTGCTCATTTCATTAAGGCATTGGAAGGACAGCAAATGCCAGAGAAACTCTGAAGGAAAACAGGGATTATTGCACTTCTCTCCTCCAAGATGAGCAGTCCCCATTTAATCCTTTTCCTCTCATTGCAAAGAGATAGGAGAGGTAGACCTTCCCAACACAACTCCAGATGCAACCACTCCAAGGCTGCAGCCCAGGGAACGCTTCTCTGCTCAGCACAAATAAACAAACCACAGACTGTGGACTTTTAACACCAAGCAATGCTTTGAAGCGTTATCCAGTTGTGCAATAACAGCCCACCAACGCACAGCACAGTAGGAGGCCGTGCTTTCCCTGTTCTCCCAGGCTTTTTGAGACCTGATTGGTGGCTTGAAGGCAGCACATCAAGGAAGAAAAAGCAATAACAAAAGCTCTGCTCCTTCAGAGCGCAGAGGTACTCACTTAAATAGGTGGCCAAAAGCTTTCATTGTCTTCACCTCCAGCCCCTCTAGAAGAAGCTCCAGTCCCTCGCTGGCCTCTATTTGTAGGCTGGGGAGGAGGAGGGAGGAAGAGTTAATTCATTAATTACCTGCAACTGTGGCTAAGCTTATTGCATTTCCTAGCTCCCATACTGCAGAATCCTGTGCATACTCCTTGTAGGAGATCACAGCAAACCCCAGCAATGAATTTCCTCCTTCCCCCCTTAATCAAGCTTACACCTCAGGGTGGCAGGAACAGCTTGTTGGGGTTTCTCTGCAGCAGAAATACATGTTACAGTGCTATTACTGCAAGTCTGTATCCTGCTGATCTTTGTTAGCATACCTGCATGAGCACCAGTGCTTCTGCGTGCTTACGCTGCAGGTATTGCAGTAAGCTCTGCTCATCCCAGCATCTGAATGCAAGTAGCTGTGAACAACTTTGTAGCACAGATGCAGGGAATCCCATGGCTCTTGTTCTGCATCTGCCCCCAGGATCTTACCCAAGGGTGCTTGCAGATCAGAGCTGTCATGCATTGCTATAAAAGTGTCCGTATCCGAGCAGCCACTGGCAAATTTAAACAGAAATATGAGTGTAAGCACTGCTGGCTGGGATGACAAGGGAAATCCCCAGGGACAGACTGTAAAACCTCTTCAAATGGCTTTTGGGAGAACCCTTGCAATGCTGCTCCATTGACATCATGCAGCAAATCCCTTCTCCGGAGCTGAGGAAATGGCATTTCACGGAGCAGCATAAAGCAACCTGCAGCAGATCTCATGAAGCTGGCGGCTGTGAATCAGATTTAAGAGGCTCTTTGCGAGGACCTCGTTCCCACCTCTTCCAGCAGCAGCAGGAAAAGCAATAACACCGAGCCTCACTGCCGCTCTGTTTGCAAGTGGCCATCGGGGGAACATGCCATTTCAAAGTTTCTGTGCATCTCACAGCCCGCGAGTGAGTTCCACAACGGAGACTCATCAGCACATATTATATCTTAATGATTCACACCATTTCTGTTACCAAAGACTTATGAACTCATCTTGGAAACCTAGGAAAAGAGCGAGGCTCGCTGCTGTGAGAAATGCTTTTTCTCTGACTGGAGAGAAACCCAGCCACTATTGTAAAATGAAATCCCAAATGGGCTTCTTCATTCACTGCTGCACAATGATCCTTACAATCATTTGGTGCCTAAACATACAGAAGGTACCTACAAGGTGGGGTTTGCAAGCCAATGCAAAGCCCAAACTGAAGTGCCCGTGCTGCAAAGTGACTGCAAAAGCAGAAGTGTCTTCTTTCATGGGTGTAGATCTGCTAAAGAAACATTCTGCCTTATTTTCCATGATTTTTGTAACGTCTTCGGCTCCTTGAGTGTCTGGAATAAAGGATTCCTACACAACAAAATCTCAGGCCCATACAAATGCACATTGATTTTTAGGCTCCGTTTCTCATCTTCTGTTCTCCTCCACCACTGATACCCAAATGGATCGTTCCGGTTTATTCGCACTAACTCTCACAGAGACAACTGAAATTAAACTGAGTTGAATGGGTCTTCATCTTCCTTAAAGCTGTCTTGAATTTAAACCTCTGCTAACTCAGCTTGGATTGTTGAAACCACTGAAAACAGCACCTTGGGTTCAAGGGAAAAAATCACGTAATTGTGCATTAGAATTATTATTCATTCCTCTTGATTTTGACAGGTTTTTAAGCAAGTAACACATAAGCTTAAAAAGTTTGAGGTGCACACTTTTCTGTTTTCAGAAAGGGAAAAGGAAAAAAGCTGCTACACAAGTGTTTTTCTTGGCACTGCTAAATGTCCTTCCTCCAGTCCAAAGCTGTTTGTCTATTTGCACCGACGCCGCTAACGATGTTGGTCCTTGGGATGCGTGGAGCAGACGTCTCCACCAACTACGAGGCGAGGAATGTTTCCCTGTTCAATACCAAGGGGTTGACTCACAGGGCTAAAATTAGACAGGTGCTATATGTGGCTGGAGGACCGAGGTGGTGAAAAAGGCGCTGCTAATAGGAGTGAGTCATGGCAGAAATCGGCCGTATGGGATGCATTTCGGTGAAGGTGGGTACGGTTGGAGGGTGGGGAACTCACAGCTGGGGCGCAGGAGGAGCTTTGTAGGA
This sequence comes from Numida meleagris, assembly GCF_002078875.1. NCBI lineage: Eukaryota > Metazoa > Chordata > Aves > Galliformes > Numididae > Numida > Numida meleagris. The sequence goes on from NC_034427.1 coordinate 9,019,247, forward strand.
GAGAGACAGGGTTAGCAGGCATGGTGGGGATGGGTTGGGATTGGGCTTGGTGGTCTTAGTGGTCTTTTCCAACCTTAATGATCCTATGATTCAAAGTGGGAAATCAACCAGCCCTGTGTCAGTGGTGCCAGGATGAGGTTTTTCTACTTTTAGTGATTGCCTTTGATTTCCCCTGCCCGAGTCAGGCGGTTCAAGCAATTGACACGTGTTCATTTCTGTGAGACCTCCTCATTACCCATAATGTTGATTGCAGCTCCCTGTGCTGAGACTGGCAGGGGCTTTGTATCCACAAATTGACATTAGAAATGAACACACTGCTGATTTTCATGATGAGCGAGAGAAAACAAATGAGGACGACAGCAGCTCCTGATGAGCTCTAATGGAGAACTCTCCAGCCCCAAACAGTGCCAAGGCTGTCATGCTCCATCCTCCTGGGCTGAAACACTCAGCTAACAGCAAGCCCAGCGCTGCTGGTAGCACTGCAAGCAGGCCTGCGAAAGGGGAGAAGCAATACAGGTACATGGGGAAATGGCCTTATTTCTAAAGGAAATGGCACAGATTTACTTTGGTGAAAAAAACAAAAACAAAAACAATGCCAAACATTCATGAGATAGCCCAGTTCCTCTACCTGAAGATAGCTGGTGATGAGAGAGTGGGGAGAACTGGTACATGCATGGGAGGAAGGGAGGAACAGGCCAAGCAAAATAAACCCTCTAACAAAGTTTGATTTCTGCACAGAAACCTCTCCCAGCAAGGCTTGGCGCAATCAAAAACTTCATTCCCTTGATCAAATAAATAAATAAGGAGTACAGGTGGAAAACATTAATCCTTTGGCTACTCTCAGATGCATGGCGCGCTGCTGTCGTGGCAGCTGCAGAGCTGGCCAGCTGCCTGCCCACCTCGTCGCTATGCTGCACACACCACGGCGGGCCGGATGAAATCCAATTTTCCCAGTGGCAGGAGGAAAGGTGTCACTGGTGTGCCATGGCTTCCCCTCCTTATTGAAGGCGGCACAGGGAGCCGGGAGCGTGCTGGCTGCTGTTTTCACCTCCGATCCAAACTGAACTGTTGCAGCACTACCTCCTTACTGAATGCATTTAAGCACTGAAAACAGGCTGAGCAAGGATCTTAGACTTGGAGAGACTCAAGGCCAGGCTGGACCAGGCTCTGAAAACTCTCATCAAGCTGCAGGTGTCCCTGTTCACTGCTGGGGAGCTGGAGCAGATGACCTCTAAGGGTCGCTTCCAACTCAAACAATTCTGCGATTCTAAACTTGGTCCTGTGTTGTGGTTTTTTTTGTTGTTGTTGTTTGGTTGGTTTTTTTGGTAAGTAAAGATCTCAGAAGATGATCCTGAAAGCAACAGCAGGTTAAAAGCTTCTTGTTTATCCCCCTCTTCCCCAGGACCAGGACTGCTCTGCACCTCTGAGATGTTTAAACTGCTTCGCTCACGGCCCTGAGACAGAGCTTATCCAAAACTATCCTGTGACTACAAACGTGCAAACAGGGGTTTGATGGTTTTGCAGCCATGAGGGTGGATGAGACAAGCAGGAGGAGCAGAGCAGGGGAGGACACAGAGCAGGGTGGTGATGTGCAGGCTGCGGTCTCCTGTGTAGCGGAACACTTGCTTTTGGCAGGGTTCTTAGAGTTGTTGTTTTTTGTTTTTTTGTTGAAAGCTAAAAGAAAAGTGCAGCAATGAGAAGATAAAAAGTGAATCTAAATCCACCAGAAGTATTGGAGAGCCTTACAAAATTAGCCCCATGTTCCTTAACTTAATCTAAAAACGCAGCTCCAGTTTGACAGACTGAATTGTTTCACAATATTTGCAACATTCTCAGCTCCAGCTCTGGAACTCTCCCCCAAAGCTGCTTTTCCCATCTCAGCGTGGATTTACAATCACCTGCCAGCATCTGCTTGGAGCCTGTGCTATAGAGGGAACTCAGTGCTTTGAAGTGCCAATGCATCACCAGCACAATGCTACCACTGCATCACCTCAAGTCAAACACTGAGGCACGAGATATCGCTCCAGCTGGCTCTGATTGCATCCCTGCCCTGCACACAGACGAAGTTTTGTCTCCTTCTATAGTTTCCCAGGGCTTGGTGGGATTTGGAGCAGCACAAAAGGAAAGAAGACCCATCAGTCCTTCTGCCCAGGGAAAGCACCTCCTGCTTGAATTCTCTGATGCAGTCAATAAACACTCCCTTGTGTAAAGCAAAACCATCATCGTAAACAAATAAGGCTCTTGAGCCAGCATGATGAGACTGAAACATCTCCTGGCTGCTAGAAGCGTGTTGCTTCAGTGCCCTTAAAGGACTGCACTGCTCCAAAGACCCTCTGACTCCATAATCTCAACTGACCGCTGTGATTTCTGCCTCTGCAGATGTTGGGGTTCCACTTTTCCCTGGGCAGTATGGGCTGGGGAAGATGGGGATGGAGCACTGTATGGCACAGGGTTAGGACACAGCAGCCCTCATTGCCTTACAGGGTGTGCAGGGTCTCAGAGGAAAAGAGGATACCTAACCCAAATCCTAGCACCAGCTAAACGATTTCCATCTAAATGAAAGTAATAGAAGCCGTAATCATTACTAGAGCTAATTGCATATGGCTACAAAATCCTCCAGCAGAAGCTGTTCATTTGTAGGCATTATGAGGTGCTCATGTAAGGCAGAGAAGTTCTGGGAGATACAGACAGAGAGATGGGATTTAAGACAAAGCCAACCAACACAATCTTTAGTTTCCTTAAGCTGAGCAGAACTTTGGTGCGTCAAAAGTCTATCACTATTTCTGCTTCTTGGTAATCACTGCTCCTGTGGCCGCATGACTTCAAAGGGGAAAAAATTACACTTATAAAATATTGTTCTTTTCTTGGAAAAATCTATAATCCTAACCTCCATGTGCCTCATCTGCCTGTCTGGCTCCAGCAAGCTTTCAGACAGGCTGCACTGGAAGAAAAAAACCCTATCTGTGGCTTGTTTGCTCTTTTCTCCCCATAAGAAAGCCCAATATGGGCTTTGTCCCCCTGGCCCCAAGCAGGCCCAGGCAATGGCTCACCTCACCCCACTACTCCGCTTGGCTTCCTCAACACAGCCCCGAGGTCCCAGTGACAGGAAGCAGATGGCTCTGAACAGGGAGGGACAGGGCTTCCATCTGGGGGATTTTCAAAAGGAAAGATTAAAAAAAAAAAAAAAGTTTAGTCCTTCAGTTCTTTGGTTAATTCATGATATCCTTGGGCTTCTCAGAACCACAGAGAGAACACCGTATTTTATACCAGCTTAATATTATCAAGTGGACATAGAGATGGACTAGTGTTTGCTTTTGCAGCTGTAATATACGACTTACAAACAAGCCTGAGAGAAGAATAATGCTTCTGTACTTTGTGATGAAGAACTTAGTGCTGTTTTCACTTTTATTTGTACAAGAAACTGTCCAAAGTGGTGCTGGTTTTGAACAGCTGAACATAAAGAAAAGCCAGGGTGAGGAAGCACCAAATCAGACACTCACCTGTAGTTCTCCCTGGGCAATTAAATGGGCTCTTATTAATTCTCAAAGAACATGAAATCATTGCACTGCTTTCCTACCGAGCAAGTACCATCTGGAAACATTCTCTTGCTGGGGTTTTGTCTCCTAATCCTTGCATTAATTGAATTGTCAGCACCACTTTCCTCCATCCCTGTAACCAGACTTCTTGACCTCCTGTACCGCCAGAGGAGAAGTAGGCACAGCACCAGCCACTGCAGGCACACATCTGTGTTTGCTAGAGATGGAAATAATCACTGCAGCGTTTTGGGGCCAATTTGGAAGAAGAGGAGCAGAGTTCACAGAACAGCCTGAAAATGTCCATTCTTGTTGCAGATGTTCATGGGAAAATTACCCCTCAGCTTTTGGGATAGAGGTCAGAATGTTATTCTTGATGAGCTGGTGATGTCTCATGCCCCTCTGTGCCAGTTGGGGCTGTACCAGGCTTCATACAGGAGCAATGCTCAGTCGAACTGGTCCCAGCCATCCCTGTCCTGCTGCAGCAGGCACTGCACAGAACCAGTCAGCATCGCTAGCGTGTCATCAGTGCCTGCTGCACGGGATGCCAACTCATTTACTGCATGCTAATTAGCAATGCAAAGCCTGTGCCAGTGTTTATCTCATTTCCCAGAACATGGAAGGCTCAGTCAAGCAGAGCACAGCCTCTCAGTGACTCAGCTCATGACTTAAAGCTCACCAAAGCGCTCAGAAAGCAACACCCTACTTAGAGAGCAGCAGCTGGAGGTGCAGGATGCTCGAGGGGCTGAGATTCTGTAGCGTGGGACTCAGCACAGGGTACCAGTTCCCTTTTGCAGCAAGATCAGAGCATGAAGGGCTGGCTAGCATCAGCACTCAGAGCTGAAAGGAAAGAAATCTGTGATGAACTCCAGACAGAATCTCAGCCCTTCCAGATGACCCAGGAAAGTGACCTAACCCTCAGTGCTGAGACTCTCAAGGTGACAATGAACCAGGAACATCTGAGAGTCTTCTCCTCCTCATCCTTGGAGACACTCAAGGCCAGGCTGGACCAGGCTCTGAGTGACCTGAATGAGCTGTAGATGTTCCTGTTCATTGCAGGGCAGCTGGACTAGATGACCTTTTAGGATCCCTGGCCATTTTACCACCTATTAGGAAAGTCCCAGCCTTGTCCATGGTGTCATCCTTAGCAGGGAGAGCAAAGGCAGCGTTCCTCTGTGACCAGTGCAAGGGACCTGCAGGTTGCAGAGGGGTCCCTGCTGAGTAGAGCCTGAGCAGCTGCTTGCCCCAGCAGAAGGAAGAGAGAAAAAATGAATGACTTTCTTTTCAAATGTGTTAATGAAGGATGCCGATAAATAACCAGTTTCCTTCTGAAAAATCCGTTAAAAGTGACGTTTCACTCCCTAATGTCACAATCAGATGTTGTGATATCAGAGAAGTCTTTTTTTTTTTTCATAAATCATTATTTTGTTTCGAATAATCCTGCCTTGCCAAATAGTTGCCTGTTGATAGGACAGGCGTTTTCAGTAACGTACCCAGCTGTTCCACTGCAAAATGCTGACGAGCACTAATCAAATGGCACTGACAAGTATCCCTGGGTAGGAATTATTTGTGGCATCACTTGTGGGTGAATCTCTCCTTGCACTTTCAAGAGTCTCACAACCAGATTTTCATCTGCATTTCCAAAGGAGCTGAGGTTACTGCAGTCGTTCTGCTTGATCTGTCTTCACTCCACGGTCAATTTGGAACGATTTTTAGAAAATCATGGGTGGAAGGATAGGTGGAAGAAAGGAAGGAAGGGTCTCACATCAAAGTTAATGGAAACGGTAGCTCAAATGAAGCAAACAAAATGAATTAAGATATTACACCCGGCGCTGTTGTTGGTGTGCCAGCCTCCAGGCATGCAGCCACCATGCTCTGTAGCATCTGGGCAGGTGGCAAAGACCTGGATGGAGTTTCCAGGTTAGTGACATGACAGGGGGCAGATAGGGGATAATGGGCACAAACCCACAGGACATAAAAACTCATTAGTCCCAATGCCACGGGAGGGACTGCAGAGTGAACCCTGGGAAAGCAGAGCTGGCAGTAATGGGAGCGGGATGCTATAAAACATGAATCACAGCCTCCAAATGAGACAGTGGAAGTCGGGGACACACTTCTCATATTCTTCCCTGATGGCAGTAGGAACACTTAGGGGGAAGATTCAAAGAGCACTTGTATTCGGAGCTCAGAAAAACACTACAGAGCTCTTCAGTGGTAATGTTAAACAAAATTGCAGTCATTTGGAAGAAAACAAAAAAAAGCCAACACCATTATATAAGCGCAGTAGTCCGCATTCAAGTTGGGTCTGAATGCAGACATGTTTGGGGACGAGGAAAAGGGAGAGGTGCGTTCACAAGGGGCTTCCCCCGGTCAGAGCGGCTCTTCTCCATTGGCACCTCCCTCTGGGCAATGCTGTGCCACAGCTGAAATCTTTACCCAAGCAATGCTCAGAGAGCTTGGAAACAATGTTTGTTGTTTTGTTGGCTGCTTTGGTCTGACATTTCAGTCCTGCACAGCCCCATTGGTCTCAAACTGCCTGCATGGCTTTAAATGAAGGACGAAGTTGCTGCTGCTGCTCTTTGGGGTCTTTCCTCCACTGCAGTCTCAGTGTTAGGAACAGATAAAAGACGAAAGCAGAAGAGATTATGGGAGCATTATCAGCTGGCTTTGAAAATAAATCAAAGGAAGGGACTGTAGAAATTGTGTTTGATGACATGGATTTTTGGGGAACGGAATTTTTTTTCAGGATTAGTTGTTTGAATCCTCCATGGTATCCAGTAATACATCGTTGTGCCTCAGAAACTGGTGGTAATTTAATTCCACTTACTCTTTTCCTCTCCTGAACTGCTGTCTCCTCATGTCCCTCTCAGCCCACTGCTCTGCTTTCACAGTTCATTAAGACATAACCAAGTCTCTAAGGCTGAAACAAAGCCAGAAATAACACTATGATAAAAAATAAAACAGGATTATGACCAAAAAAAATCTAAAGGCTGCAACAAGGTCCTGCTGGTTTCCATGTATTGCTAATGCAGCGCCAGAACCAAGAGCCAAGGAGCAGACATTTTAAGTAGAAAGGCCCTGTTTTTGCTAAGATCTTGCTCAGCTCTAGGTCTTGCTGGCATCTTGTGGCAGCAAGATTCCCAAGTTATTCATGCTCATCTTGAGCTTCCCCTTCAGTAAGTCTGCTCTTACTGGAGCCAAAAGGGAGCAAGTGGGGTTCAAAAAGGGGATGAGCAGCTGAAGCTGGCACAACTACTCATGTAGAGAGGCACAGATGAGTCACTGATATCCGTGACACAGGCTCCCTTGGCTGTGGAACGAAAGGCACTTTAGATGAGAATTAGCATCTTCACCAGGCCAGCACTGAGACTCCAAGTGCATTTTCCCATCTTCAGCTCTGAAGAGTCCTTTTAGGCTCAGATTCAAGCACCTCTACAGCCAGAGTCCATTGGCTTTTTAGGGCATAAAGAGCCCTCAGTCTGGACGTCAGCTACTGGCTCTGTCCTCATTTCTCAGGGGTCATGTTTTGAAATGAACACTTGCATACAGGGGGGAGGCCCTGGGGACGCCTCAGCTGCATTCAGCATCGTTCCTTTAGGGCTGCTTTCAGTAACAGTGCTCTGGAGTCGCTCCTCCGAGCAGCATGGCACCTGCCCCTCCGTTGTAGTTTCTTCAGCAGGCATAGCACAACAACAATATATTTTTTTTTCCTTTTGCTTGCTTACCCACCACATAAAATTTCATTTCCTGAATTCACCCTCCCCATTTTGTTCATTAAATTGTCTTTTCTTATTTACGGTGATGAGACTGTTAGGATGACACTCATGGATGTGTGCAAATAGTTGAAATGTACCCACTTCAAACGCTGCTCATGCGAGGAGTGGGTAGTTACGTTCAGACACAGTAGGAAAAATAATACGCCAGGCCCAAATGTCAAATATAATCGCAGGTGATATTAACCTCCCCAGTGAAAGGAATACATCCCTCTGCGCAATAACCTGGCTTTAATGTTCAAGATTGCTACAACAGATTAAACGGCAGCCCTTGATAAGTTGCCTACACTAAAAGCATCATGGAAATTGAAAACATAATGTACCTCACTTAAGTGATTCACACTATTAATATGTAGAGTCTTCTAAGCTATAGTTTTATCAAAGTTGAACAGTAGGAATAAGTGAGGACTTGTTTCCTCGTTTTTTATTTTTTTTCTAAACAGAAGAAAATAGGTGCATTTATGTCCAGGGAAGACAGAGTAAAATTGTTTCTGAGAAATGAGGGCTGGCACCTTGAGCTATTCTATTCCATACAGAGGAAAAGGGAGCACCCACTGTTGCCCTGCCCTTTTCCTGGAGAAGGGGTATGCAGTGATGGTTGCCATCACATTTACCCGTACAACACACGTGTCCACAGAAACAGACATACTCACCCTCCCCACACAGAAAAAATGGGCAAAGGAAAGGAAAGTGTGTGTAATAGTTAAGTAATGAGCTTTCTGTATTTTTTGATGGAAGTGGGTGCTAATTATTATGGGAACACTGAATGAGATGCTGACAAGAAAGGCAGGATGGGCACGCACAACACTTGCACTCCATCACTCTGCCTGTGTCTCTCCACAGATTCCAAGCCTTGTGAGATTTAGAAATATCAGATTTTCTTTCAATTACAGTTTCTGAGAACCAATTGCTGAGGTGAGCCCCGTGCTGGATATCTCAGCCCTCAGAGCTAAACTGTACTGTTTAATCTACTTGTTGACTTTTCAGATTTAGTGCAGCCAGAGCTGTACCCTTGGTCAACAAAAAACATTTTGCAGCTGTTCCTGTTCCCCTGAAGGCTATTTAATACCCAGAGCTGCCATCCCTTCAGACATAGTGCACAGTGAGTCCAGAAATCCCCAGTGCCACCCCTCCTTGCTTCCCTGCACCACTACTGTCTCAGAAGTTTGGGATAAAGCTGCCTTGAAGTTTCCTTCCATCCAGCCAGCTACACCTGGCTCAGATCCTAGATGGCTTTGCTGCCCTATGAAACATCTGTGTCCATCCATCCTCTTCAGTAAATGCTGAAGGACAGAAGCAGCCAGATATATTTTCTCAGTGCACTCAGTAGAACAACCACTTTGGTGGTGCTGATGGGACAGCAGCTGCACACAGCCCTTATGGGGCTGAATCTGGTCCTAGCGTGCACCCAGTCCTCCTCCAGGCCCCCCATGGGGCTGTGAAAGCCAGGGGCTTGGAGTCAATGCAATGAACCACGAGGCACCTTTTAGGGACAACGACACAGCACACAAAGCACCTTCTCTGCTCCAGACTTGGGGACCTGCTGGGGTTTGCTCTGCCATAGACTCATTGCAAACAAATGATTCAATACATGAGAGAATCTACCCCATTCCTCGTGGTTGTATTAACGCTTCAGTCACTACCACTTCAAAAGAAATATCATTTTCTCAAATCTCACTGGGCCCTCTGGTACCCAGACACGGGCAGTGAGGAAGGTGCAGGGAGAGAGTCCCACTCTTTCCACCCAGGCAGCAGCTCTCCAGCTTTTTATTGTACAGATCTAAGATTCTTTATTCATGAAAAGCCCAGAATGGTTGTGGTCCTGTTCCCAAAGTCTCTGCCACTGGAGTGGGCATTGTTGCCTTTTGGATGTGTGAGCTATAGCTGTGCAAGGGAGAGAGCTGCTGTTCCTCCATAATGCCTGGCGAGGTGGGATGGGAGTCACTCTTTAGAAGTTGATGCTGAGACAAGATAAAGGTCAGACCAAGACAGGATTTCTAAGTACAGCACTTCCTCAGTCTTTATCCCTCTGCTTTGCAGAACGCTCTTGTTATACCCAGCGAATAAGAGTCCCAGTGCACCAAAGCAATTTTCAGCAGCAATAGCCTGTGAAAAAAATCATGAGGCATTATCGTTCATTAACACTACCAGACAGGGAAGGCAAGGGTAGGAGAAAAAGCTGAAACCTCTTTGATTCTTTTACCATGGTGGATTGCTCAATGAGAAGTACACGCAACAAATCCACAGATGAGACAGAGAAAGTCTTGCCTTTGTGTTAAGCGGAAAAACATGAAGGTCCGGGGGAGGATATTCCAAGCTGAGGAGAGTTACTTGTTTCCTTGTCATGCTGGAAATGCACACTTGAAGCAGAGTTTGGCCTGAATTCACTTTCTGTGCACAATGCTGTAAAGCAAGCAAACAATATGAGAGCTCTCAGCAGCCTCTCTAGTTTCTGTTTGTGGGAAAAATCACAATTGTATTTTTCCAATGGTTTGTTGAAGTCTAGGGACAGAAAACTGAATCCCACTGGTTGCTGATAAACTGTTTGTCTTGTACCTGAACTTCTGCAGGCTGGAGTTGTTGAGCAAAACTGACACTGGCTTCAGCAATGAAAATCCAACCTTGCAATGGCATCTCATGAAGGGGATGGGAAGAGATGGCAGTTGGGTGACTTTCCAAAAACATCACTCCTGTTTTCAGCCTCAAAAATGAAAAAGCAGTTTCTGTGCTCAGTTGTGTTTCAGTCTGTCACCTGGGGAAGTATCCACATTTTGTCCACATTATTATTTGTAAAGACAGAGCTTGTTGAAGCTGACGCTACATCATATGGACAAAACATGATTTTTTCCAAACAATATTCCTAATAACCAGGTTTCAAGTTTCTGGTATGTAAGCTCCAGGGACTACAAAACACAATAAAACATATCTTGTGGCTAGTTTATGGTAACTGCAGTTTTTAGGCAGTTAATTTTAATAAGAAACATTAGGACAATGACCATGCAGCTGGAAGTGTCTCCATTTGCTGTCTTTCCTAATCAAGATGACTTATCTTTCTTCTCACAAAAAAAAACATGGGCTTCCTCCTTTGCTACTTTTCAGGCCATTTGTCACCACAGATTATTCCAGATCTATGATACAGTTTTGCAGGGGCAGGCAGCGTTAGTAGGTTATTTTTCAAAGAGAAGAGTGGGTAGATAGAGCTTTGAATTGCTCCCTCGGTCCAGGCATCAAATTCAGTTAAACTGAAAATATTTAATGATGCTAACATTGACTTCATCCAACTTTGCACTGGGCCTGGAAAACACAGACGAGATGAAAAAAATGCTCCGTGTTTCTCCTAAGCCATCAGTGTACCATTCTCCCTCTGCAGAATGCAGAAACAAACCCTCATCCCAGTGCTGGCTGCAAATGAGGCATTTCACTATTGAATGGTTCTTCTCCATTCCTCCTTACAATGTTCTCCTAGTGAGCATGGGACCAGACCTGAGCCTGCTGCAAATTCCTGGGAAAAATGGGCAAACCAATAGAATCCACAAACTGTCAAGTGATGCCCTGTAGAAAATACAGGAAATAAAGCACAGAGCAAATGTTCCCAGCTTCCAAATCATGCATCGGAAAGCAGGTCTGTCCCTGCTGCTGCTGGGTCTCTCAGGGATGAGTTTTCCACCTGAAAATACAAGTTCTTGCACACTCCTCAGTATAAATGAAACCAGCAGTGTATATTATATAAATAGGAATTAGTTGGATTAATGGCAAGATTGCAAAAAGCTGTAATTCCCCTACCCAAACAACTCATTAAACTGATGGATTTCATTTTTCACCCTAATGGTCTCACTGGAAGTGTCACGAAAACACTGACATGCTTTTCCTCCACTCCAAGGCAAGGAATACACAAACAGCATTGAACAGAGCAGCAGCACTTCCAGAAAAAGCAAACCCAACGGCTTCTCTTGGTTCAGCTCCGGGATTAGAAAACATGCTGCACAAAGTCTTTCCAGCAGACAGCAGCGTGCACTTCCCTTTGGTCCAGGCAAAGGCAGGTACTTCTCATGACCATTGCTTTTTGTCAGCTAGGGGGGGAAGGAGGCTTCATGCTTGGGGCATTCCTAGCTCAGCTGGGTATAAAGGAAGATGCTCAAGTAACTTTAGTGAAGAAGAGAGGGGTTCCCACATCATGACAGTATTTAACACTTGGCCAAAAACACTTCAAAGGAACTTCAAAGCTGGCTGTTGGCTCACCTGTGCTTTCTATGGCTTTCCTTCACTTTTGGCACTTGCTGCCAACATCAGGGTACGAAAATCTCAGCAGAACAATGTGTGGGGTGAGGAGACATCCTCCCTGTGCAGCAGTGAGCTAGCACAATGGGGAAGTCTGCCCACAAATGAAGGTGTGAGTGCGGATTGTCACCAAAGCTTCACTCCCATCTCCTAGAAAAAGGGTGAACTCCTCAGTGAGAGACATACAGAAGAGGGATCTGACCCTTCCCCAGCACCATTCCAGTAAACACGTCAAAAATATGATAGCAGTGATGTTGCTCCACTGAAGTCAGTGACTGTAGCACTCTTCTCATTTAAGAAATGATCGATTTGCTCACATCACCAGGATAAAATCTAGCCAGTAATGGGTAGGTCATGAACTCATTCATCTCCACCTTCTGTATCTCTGGGCATGGTGCTACTAGAATTAATAGAAATAATAATAAACTCCCATCTCCTTTGGATCATAAGAGTTTAACGATTATTCATTAGCAGGAGTACATTGGTTCTGCAGCTTCCTCATCCCTCTCACGCCTGACACTGGGCTCCGCCACTTGTAGTTACGAGAAGCAATCAATAAGCACCATGCAGTCGTCGGCTTTGCAGGGTGCTAATTTCTCCCTTGTTGAGTTAGGCACACAGTTCCCGTCGCTCTAGCTAACTCCATTTGCCAAGTGGAAAAAAAAAAAGAAACCCAAACAAAAAAAAAACCTCACCTAATAAAACGTACCATTAAGAGAGAACGTGCCTCCAAATTGCATGATGTGTCTGGAGGAGTGTGATGCCCTGGGACAACAGGCACGTGTCATTGACAAGGGGATGCTGGAGCATGGTCCCACCAATCCTTATATTCTTGAGCTCAGGGGAAGAAGAGGAGAAGCTGTATCTACTCCCCCAAATCCTCCTTGAGAGGATTAGAATGGGGTAAGCATTGGGTTGAGAAGCCACCACACCTCTGTCCTCTGTCCTTCCCCCTCTATTGAGGCACCTGGGCAAGGATTAATGCAAAGGCTGAGCCTGCAGGAGGAGGTGGGCAGAGGGCCAGCAACCTCCATGGAATCCACGTCACTGGGAGGGCCTTTAGCTGCGGGTGGATGCATGGCCCAACTGCTCAGGCAATCTCAAAGCTGACCCTAAGCAGAATATGCCACCTGGCTTTGGAGCTTCTATGGCAGGTTTCCACATGCTGCACACCAAGGCAATACAAGCAGTCAGCCCACAGTCGGAGGGCACCAAGCTGCCTCTTTTCGGCCTCTGAATATAATTTATTTAAGCTCTTACAAGGCAATTTATATCCAGATTTTATTAGAAGTGGAAGGCCCTTTTATTTCCTTGGTGTATTCAGCACACAGAGAACTAGTGCTACGGTTAATTTTATTTCTGCGTTTTCTGTGTTTTAATAATGATCTCCCCAGTTCCATTTGACTCCGAGTAGATTCAGGAGATAGAGAGATACGAGGCTGAATAATGTAATCAGGTACAGAGAAATACTGGTAAAAATCATGTGTAATGAGTATGTAATGGAAGCAGAGAGATGAAAGATATAAAATCTGATATATTTGCACACCTACCAGGTACGTGGCTGTGCTCTCCAAAAATATGCAGTTATGCTTTCAAGAAAAAATCTAAAACGATGATGGAAAGTGTCTTTTGTAAAAAAAACATATTTCAAAAGCATTAATGCAATATACATGTGTGGCTGTGGGGCCACATCTCTAGGTGCATTTTCTGTCTTTCACCACATTTTAAAAGCCAAATAAGATAAAGACACACCAGAGCAAAACAAGAAAAACCTACTTCTTGTGATGCTATTTCTGTGCTGAATGCCACCAGGACACGAGAGCTTTGAGAGTGAGAGAGCAAGGCTTGGCATTTCAGCATTCCATGGCCATGCAGCTGAGATCTCCCTAGGCTGCATCCCAGTTCCTTGGGCTGGCTGATAGAGCACCTGGAACGATGAAGCACAAAGCACTTCCACCGCTAATTCTGCTTGGAGCAAGCTCAGAGCTGCCTGGGACTCCTGCAAAGGCAGCCAGCTTTTGTAAAGCTTGATTAAAACACCAGAAAGGATTCAGTTAAATTTTAACATCATTCCTTTAACCAACACTCACAGTTTGCATGATTTCATTAAACTGCGTTATGCTTTCTAGGGGATTCACACAGCATGGATATTCAGACTTAGTGGTGTGAGTTGCTTATGAGCCAAGAAATGGGAAATTAAAGTCTGCCTGTGCTGGACACTGGAACCCCCCTGGCAGAGTCAAGGAGATAAAATTGAAATGAATGGGGTAGAGCACCAGAGAATTTCCCTCTTCTTTTGGCAGCTTGTTTTTTTTATCCCCATGTGAGCTCCCATCAGCAGCATCTCCCCAGGCTGCTCTCAATTCACCAGTGCCCAAATGGGGAAGCCAGTGGTGCACAAGCCAGAGCTCTGTACATCAAAATACCTTTCGTGCCACGCTACGTGCAGCCAAGCTTGCCACAACCCAACGCTGCAATGGGGCCACGGGGTGGGCAGCAAACACCAGGGGCTGAGACCTCCTGTCTTCTGCTCCTCCTTTGATCCAAGCTCTGAAAATGGCATCATGCTGAAAATGGCACTGAAAATGAGAATTGCACAAACCTCGTCTTTTGGCTCAGCTGAAGCACGGAGACACAGCAGGCTACAAAGGCTCACGTTTTCTCTGAAAGTCTGTGCAGTGCTGGTGGCATTGCTACCAGGGAATAGCAGACAGCCTCCAGCTGATACACAGGGAGACCAGAGAGGTGAAGCCCCGTGGTGTGCAGGGAGCACAGCACTACTGTATTGCATTGCACTTCAACTCTGGTCCTTGCTGAGGACTGGGTGTTTCACACCTGCCATGCATTCTGTAAAGGAGTCCCATTTCTGCTCACTTTTGAACTGGCTACAAAATCTCCTTGAAGCTCAGCCTGTGTTTGAGCCCAGCTTTCACTGCCCACGTCCTGCATTACCCAGGGTGCTCAGAAACTGAACGGTAGCATTGCTTTTAATAAGGTGTTATGTCTTCCCCTGATTCATCTCAGCAGAAAGACCTGTCCTGCTTCTCCCAGTAATTCCTTTAAAGTGAGAGGTTAATGTAGTGCAATCAAGCTGCTCTTCATCACTTAGAGAGGGATGCAGGCTTTGAACACCCCCAGGTGAAGCGGCTCTGGCACAAACCCTCCTCCTCCTCCATCTTCCCTGACCCTTCATCCCCGAGAGGATGCCCCATCCCTGCGCTGTGATCTCCCCTCCTGAGACTGATTAGCCAGAGCTGGAGTTCAGGGAGGGAGAGCACTGGCTTCCTCGTGGAGGTGCTTGATCATCAGTGTCTGAGCGCTCCCAATTAGCCTGCAGCCGCTGTCTGCCCTCCGCAAATACCTCACAAATGAAGTTTAACGAAAAGCCACCTGCGTTGCCTTTCTTCAGCCCTCTCTGCCATATCAAAGCCTTCAGCAATGGCTGAGGACAAAGTTTATTGCCTGGAAGGGCCCATTTGAACATGGTCTCATTAGTGCTGAGGCTGCTGCACATGGAGCTGGGCAGCAGCCAGCAGCCCATACTGCCAGCCCTGATTTTGGGGGGCTTTCGGGGTTCTTGACAGAAAGGTTTTCAGGCTCAGCTGCTTCCAGAGGAGCTAATTAGAGACATCTTGTTTCAGCTGCCATCAGTACCTGCAGTCAGTTTGTCCCTGCAGTTTGCTTTCTACCTCCTTTCATGGTAATGGCCTGCAGCTCATCAGAGGCAGCTCGGCAAGGAGGAAGGCAGCACAGTGTTTTAATATTTTACTAAATAACATTAGTGAGCTGGCTTTCCAGGCTGCAGCTTGGCGAGGGATGTGGTGAAGCACCAGGAGGTTGGATGAAGGCAGATGGAGCACCCAGGGCTTGGCAGGTCCAAGGCAGCATCTTCACCATTGCATCCTGCTGCTGGGGAAGCTGGAAACTGGAGGTGCTCAAAGCCCCAGGGGCTGGTGCTAAAGTGCATCAGAATCAGGCTACTTGTGCCTCCTTGATCCTCCCTTTGATAAACCAACACTCAAAGCATCTCCTGGGGTGCTCGTCTGGGCAGTGATGTCCTCAGTACCGCATTGCTGGAATGGCAGCCGCATTTTAAGGCTGTTTGGGGGCAATTTTGTACATTATAAACCAGAGGTATACATGGCTCCAGGTGCAGCACTCACAGGCGACTGGGTTCAGCTGCTGCTCACATCAAGGTCCATGCTAACAAGAAACCATCCCTGACACCTTCACATGGTTGAGAGGTAGGAGAAACATTTGCACTGGGGAAACAGAGGGATATCATCAGTTATTGATTCCAGCAATGCAGCATGACTCTAAACACATCTAATGAAAGTAGCGCCAAAATCGTTGGCAAGCATCTCTGCCACCAAAAGCAAAATGCCTCACGGTGTTTACTTTGTGATTTTCTTTTTGAATTAGAAGAAGGGAGGCAGGGAGGAAAAATCTGAGAATAACACATTTCTTTCTCCCTGTTTTTATTTTGCTCTATTATTTCTTGTGTGGCCATGAAGATATTAAACACTGAAAACAGAGGAAATTATATAAATTAAACCAAACATTTTAACTCAAAGCAACTGGCATTTCCTTTTCTGAATAATTTCAAAATTAAAATATAATTAATGTCTGAGAAGCTTCTTTAAAAGGGAATGTTTGGTAATTTGCAGCACTCCTGTTAGGTGGACTGGTGCCAGAACGTTACTCTTTTAATTTTAAAAACACTTCTAATGCACCCAGAACCCAGTTCTAATCTATTCAGGAAAATGTTTTTTTCTACTCCTTTTTCATAGCCTCTCACACAGGACAAAAAAAAAAAAAAAAAAAACACCGGATTTTACCTGGAATTTCTTAGCTAGGATACAAATGTGGTATTTAAATTATAACAGCAGCATCACAATGTGTCTGATCTTTGAAGGAAAAGTGTACCCGCAGTTGGCCACTTTTTGCCCCATTGCTTGCCCCCATTCACAAAAACATGCAGGATTTCTCCATGGAGATAATCTAATTTTGAAAGGAAAATCAATGCAGTGTAACTTCCATAGGAGACCTTCTCTTGTTCAGCAGACTTTGTTAGTGCAGACACTTCTTCCAGGCAGCCACAGTAAAACAGAGGGGAAAAAAAAAAAAAAAAACAATCCTTCTCTGAAGGTTTTATGGCATTGTGTTAATAAGCCTGCCCTTCTGTTACCGTGGGAAGCTGTAGGACACATTCATAAAGGAGTAGGTGCCGTCCACAGGATGAGGGGACTGCTGTGCCATGCAGGGAGAAGTCACATTGGGTGCTACCAAATGGAGATGCTGCTTTCTTGGGGCTACAGCTCCTGCCCCATCACCAGTCTCCCTGCCTGACTGCTGCAAGGTGGAACAAGGCTGGCTCACCAACCCACGCTTGGATCCAGCAGGAAATCTCAATCTTTTGTGTGTGTCCATCAAAAAGACCCAGGGATCAACACCCAGCCAATGTTGAGGTTGGCACACAGACTGGAGGGGAAGGAACTGGTAAAGTGCTGACAAATGTGCAAACCTTGAACCATGTTGGGCAAACTTCCCTCTGATTAATGCAGGTAGACGTTTGTGAAAGGTTTGTGTCATCTTCAGTGCCTCAGGAGGATTCAGCCAAGCAGCAGCAATGCAGACACGATATTGTTGGGAGGGATGCCCAGGTGCGTCAATGGGAAGGGTAGGACCAGAGACACCAAATCACCCCCGTGTCAGAGACATTCTGTCTTAAACTTCTGCCTCAGAGCTTTCTGCACGTTTTGTATCTTCTCTGTGATCACCGTGTCGCTGAGGTGGTCCCCAAACTTCTGTTTCAGCAGCACCCTGATGATTTTGATGCAGCGCTCATCCATCATGGGCTTCGCCTCTCGGAAAGTGTTGCCCCTGCGCCCCGTAATGGAATGGCTCTGGATGTAGTCGGACGTGAAGAGCTTGTAGAGCAGCGTCTTGCAGGCAGTGCTGATCTTCTGGTCAAAGCGGATTGCTTCTCGGAGCTGTTCCTTGGTGTAGCCATTGAAGAGCTCCACCACCTCGCAGGGCTGCCGGTGGGGCTCCTCCTGGAGGGACAGGGATTCCAGCCTCTGCACCTTCTTCTTCAGAGAGAGGACATCCTGCTGGAGGTCCAAGACCATCCTCTCCAGCTGCTCTATCTTCTCCCTGGAAAATGAAACCGAGGGATAACATCCACTGAGGCAACAGAAAAGACAGCATGGCCTCACCACGGTCATCACTGAAGGCTGAAACACCTCCACCCACGCCATGCTGGTGAGCCTCCTGCAAAAGTGCACAGGACAAGAGTGCCAGCCCATCCAGTTTTACAAGGAGCAAGGCAAGAGCAAAGAATGATATGGTCAGGGCTTTCCAGAAGTCCAGAAATGTTCCGAGTTTAACCCCCAACTTCACTTTGTCTTGCATGCAGGGAGACTTTGATGCTCAATTTTCTTCTCAGTTTTAAGGAAATATATCAGCCTTGCAAGTCCTAGGAGGCATGTGTTCATGGTATGAAAGAATGGATGTGCGGGAAATGACAAAGCAAGTGCTATAAGGTGATTTTTGGCACTTGCTTCTTTGCAGTAAAAATGTCCCTAGTAGCTATTTCATCACTGGGTACTTGTCATCAAAGTAATGGGCAATAAAGCAAGCAACACAGTCATGCTCAAACATGATAGGTGTCATTCTGATGGCTGTAAGCAAGAGTTTTGTGGTTCCTGCACTGTTTTAGAGCCTTCTTGCATCTCTAACTCTGAGCTCTACAAACAGATGAAACACGGCTCTGATTGTACAGAGACTGAGCAGCTCTTGGTTCTAAAATTGCACCATTTTGTCACCCAGCTGCAGTCTCACTGTTCTTTCCTATAGCGAAAAAAATACAGCTAAGAACAAGTGCCTCCTTTGGCTAATTACCTTTCCATTTCACTGGTACCAAATTTTTTCTGAACTCTCTCGAAGCCATCTGTCTCTTGCAAAGCATCTAGCTTTCCATCTGCACAGCTGGAAGAAACAAGCAAGCTAAAAAGCACTGCCACAAGCTCCACGCTCCTGTTGCGTTCATTCTTGATGAGCATTATCTGGAATTCAAGGGTTGACAGCAAAGTCAACTCAGGTTTCATTTACAGCAAAATCAAGACGAACCAGGAGGAAGTACCCATGGTTCCTCATGCAGGCAACCTCCTGAGCATCCCTTTCCAGGTGGAGGAAGCCCCACACATCAACACTGGCAGCTCCCATTTGACCCACCAAGGGACCAAGACTCCAGGGCACAAGGAGTCACTTGCTCTGCAGGATCAATGCAGCCACACTAACTGCCAGTATCCCCAGGGCTTTAAGTCTATGTTAACATCTACTCAGACAGCACCACCAGGACACAGAGGACCAGAGTAGACAGACTCCACATTATGAAATTAATTTATGTAGGATGAGACACTCAGGATTCCCACTGCACTTTCAGGTGTTACCTGTTCAGACAGATGTGTTGCTGGCACTGGGACAAGATGCCATCTGACTTCCTCTTCATTGCCAGGGCAACGTAATCTAAGAGGCAGGGATGTGAACAAGCTGAACTAGCCCGCTGTTGACAAGGACAGCACCTGGATCCCTCTGTCTCCAGAACAAATTACCTAAGCACCCCTGCTAGACTGCATGGCAACATATTGTTCCCTTTGCATAAACAGAATGATCCAGACCTGCTTTCTAGGCTCAAACAACTTGGATTTTGGTTTTAGATAAAGGAGGTATCTCAAGGGCTTCTGTTTCCATTACAAAAGACACAGTGGGCAAGGCAGGAAGAGCCAATGTGCCTCTGGACACTGCTGTTAGCCAGCAAGTAAATAATGCACCAGGGTATTTCTGTAACTGCTTAGTACATGCACTAGAGAATGGACAAGTGGGAGAAACAGTCGGTACATGGTAGAGCAGACACTCTATGCTGCCACACACGCATCTCCCTTTAGACAGCCCTCCTGGAAGAGACCTCCCAGGTAGAAAGGACCAGAAAATGGAATCCTAACTCCATAGACCTGGAGCAAAGCAAGGATCTCTTGCCAACTGCACAGATTCCTAGCCCAGCTCACCCATCAGGAGACGGCCAAAAGCCAATGCCCCAATTTACAGCCACAGTTACCTTTGGTAGTGGTGCCAGCTCTGTCCTCCTCACCCTGGGAAGTCCCTGGCACAGCCAGGCTGACAAAAGTGGCTGGGGGAGCAAAGGTGCTGGTGGGATGGGGTGGCCCCAGGGTATGTCTCTCCTTGGTGATGGAGGGGCTGCCAGCACTGCAGGGCAGGATGGGCTCAGCTGTCCGCAGCAGTGGATTCCCAGAGTAAGTCCTGTCACCGTGGTGTTTCCTGCATGCATTCACCGGGGTCCATTTTGGGAAGGTTTTCCTGGATTTTTTTGGCTGGGGCGGCATCATGCTGTGAACAGCTGGTTCGTCTTCTGAAAGAAAGGCAGACACTCAAAGCGTGTGATGGGGTATCAGTGCAGTGCACCTCCCTGCTCCCATGTGCTGCTGTTTACCTTGATATTAAGGCTGTGATGGAACACTCATCACCCTCCAACCCAGAAATCCCAGTGAAGGCAGAAAGGTGCAATCTTCAATTCTTTTCTCACCAAAACCCTTATCCCACCATATTAAAAGGTCCAAAGCAAGACATCACTCACTTAACTTCTCCAGGAGCTGTCTATCTTCCAGCAGCTTCTTCTCCAAAGTATCTTTATGCTCTGTAAGAAGAGAGGACATTTTAGCATCGAAATTCTTCCCTCAGGGCTGCTCCCAGGCAGCCTCAAACTGTGAATTCCCAGGCCGGAGGGGTGTCACTCACCACTTATGCCTTCCACAGTGCCCCAGTAGAGCCCACTGAAGCCAGGGCAGCGGGCCAGCACCTGCTCACCCACGGCGTAGAGGTGGAAGGGCTTGCGGGGCTCCTTGATGTTCTCCATGCTGATGACACGGCTGCCATCAGGCCAGCTGATGAGCACGTAGAGCTTGGCCGACATCAGGGCTGCCCACCTGGAGCAGGAGGGCTCAACAAATGGAGTCCTACCTGAGGCAGTGAGCCCTGGAGATACAAAGCATGTATCCATGCATCTTTCCTACCTGTTATTTCTCCTTTCCTATTCATTGAGTCATAAACTGGCTTGCATTGGAAAAGACCTTGAAGATTATCTAGTTCCAATCTGCTGTGGTGAGCAGGATTCCTCTCCTTCTGTGCTTAACTTGTCCCAAAACCCATCCCTGGGGAGTTGCCCTGGGACCAAGCAGGGCACAACCCCACATGCTTTCAGTTTGAAGAACGGCAGCTCCAGCCACATGTTGTGCCACGCAGGGTCGGGCAAGACCAGCTGGCACATGGGATGAGCTGAGCAGAGCCCAGAAAAGCCACCGAGCAGGGACAGGCTAGTTCCTCTGCAGCATGAACCAGCACAGCTCAATTGAGTTCAACTGGGCTACAGCAATTTGCTGCAGAGGAGGATTGTATCCATGTAATATCAGGGCAATACAGAGCAAAGACTCTGAAAGACCCCAGAGTATTCCAGGAAATGATTGTTGCTTTGCCTGTGCAGCTATTTCCTTCAGTAAACGTCAGGCCGCTTTGATAAGGAGGGCATCAAATTACCTGTTTCATGCATGGGGAAACTGAGGCACGGAGCAGAGAAGGAATCATTTAAGGCAGCCAAGGAGAGAAGCTGCAAGGAGCTCATCCTCTGGGTCCTGGCCCTTCGAGGCACCCTTACTGCTGCAGCTGAAACCATTGGACAGCGAGAGCCATGCTAGTGGGGACTTCCAAAACCTCCTGAGTCACAGCACCAGCTCAGGTATGATGTCTTTCCAGGTTTTTCACCCCACACATCACAGACAGGCACCGAGCCAGGCAGGGACCAACCTCCATACCTCGTGAGGGCCCTGGCAGAGCCTCACCCCAGCCCACCCTGCTCTACTCTGCAGCAGAGTTTGGCACAAGGGCTCTGGGGAGTGAGGCTGAGCCCTTGTGCCAGGCAGTGCATGCAGGATGCTCACAAAGCCAACGGCAGGGAGCTGGAGCAGGGAAGGGAGCAGTGGAACAGGGACAACCTGGAAGGACAGGCAGCTACAACCCAAGTTATTGCAATCTCTTATTCTGCCTCCATATCCCCATTAAAGCTGAGTCTGGCTGAGATTCCCCTCACCTGGGAGGTTCAGTTCCCCCTGGAGAACTTTCTCCTTCCCCCCTCCTCCATCCATCAGCTGCAGCCAAGCTGCTTGCAGGAGCTGTAGCACTCCCCAGCCTGCCCTGCTGGCAAAGATGCGCACCTGGCTAGCTCCAGCCCTGACCCAGACACATTGTAGGGTTTATTTTTATAAGGAAGGAAGCACCCATGCACAGTGAATCCTACGGTAACTCGCTCCCTCTCCCACAGGGCTGGATGCTCTGCAGCAGGCAGATGCACCTCAGCCCTCTGCAGACCCAGGCAGGGTACAGAGAGCCCAAGCAAACTGGAGTAAATGGACAGCTGAGACCTCTCCCTCCCAAGAACACAGCTGTGTTAAAGAGCTCCATATGCCAAACAGCAAATAACCCCAGCCCCCCAAAAGCTCTCTAAAGCGCTTCTCCTTTCTTTGACATTTAAAGAAAAAAAGCAACGCTGATCTTCAACAGCTGCTGCTGCTCCTTCCTGCCCCACTTACCAGTTGCTCATTTGCCTCACCAAATGCAACAAAACTACACAAATGCACAAACAGAGAAAGAGAGAGAAAGAGAGAGAGAGATCAACATCCTGATACAACAGAGCCCCGTCCTTGCCTGGTTAGCACTGCTCCAGGTGTTGAGTCTTGCAAAATGTCTCCTGTCTATGCAGATCTCAGCTGCCTGCTCCAGGGGAGGAGGTGATCAGACATTCCTTTGCCTTGGGCTTGTCCCTTCACCACAGTTTCTTGTCAGGTCTCCTTTGTCTGGCTTAGAAAGCTCCCACCTGCTGTCCCCACTGCATTAAAAAATAAAATAAAATTTAAAAAAAAAATCCCTTTCTTTTTTCCTGGTTGTTTTGTTTCAGCATTATTATTCCTCTTATTTTTCCATACACATACATATATATATTCCTTAGCCTGTTTCAGGTCTGTTTCTTACAGAGAGAGAACGCAGAATAGAAGAGAAAAAGCCTTGGGTTTTTTGGAGCATGAATAAACCTTGCATTTCCATGAGTTATTCATGAATAATTCATGAAAATGCATGATTAATTCAGGTTCATGAATTATTCAGGAATAATTCTCGAACATTCCTGGTTAATTCATGCTCACACAGTGAGTGAGTCAGGCTCTAGGGCTTGGTGAATTCCTTTCTCCCTGAGACAGGAGAAGAGAGGCTTAGAGACAGCTGCATTGTGCACTTCCCATTTGCTGAGCTTTAGAAGAAAACATTCTGCAGGCCTTTTTTTTTTTCTTTTTCTTTAATGAAACAAGGACCTGAAGAAGAGATCTGAAATGCCTGCAGCCTTCTGGCCATGGAGGAACAGCACAGCACCGAAAGAGAAAGGGAGAAAAAGGAAGAGAGGAACTGCTCTCCAAAGGAAGCCTGGCAGCAAGTTTTTCTCCCTTTCAAAGCATCTTTTGGACTGATTGTGCCCTTCCTTCTCCCCTGCCTCCACAGCTCTCCCTGGTTAAGATGCACATTGGCTGCTTCATTTTTTTATTCGCTACGACCCTGAACAGGGCAGAGCCCCAGGGTGCGTTGCTGCAATGCCCATGAGCAAAGCAATGTTCTGCAGTGGAGCCTCTGCCATGGGGACACTATGCCCTGCAGGACAGCCAGCCCTGAGCGTCAGGGTGACACACAGGGGCTTCCCCACCTCCCAAAATCCACTGTGACAGCAGCTAAAGACCTTGTGCATCTGAAGACATCACCAAGTCCTTCCATCTCAGTGCTGAGCTCTGCCGGTCACACCACGTTTCTGTTAACATCCCATGTCCTTGGAGAAGGGAGGCTGTGGCACAACTCTGCCCCTGGGAGGGATTTTCTGGTTCATTTGGCAGCAAAAAGGCCATAATCAGTGTTAGAAGTCATCCTCGGTGCATTGGGTCTGAGCAAGGCCATCGCCGTCACCACGCTGATACCTCCCAATAGGAGCTGATCCTCGGCTTGTGGTGGTCCTTGGTCCTGCAGCCAGTCCTGCATCAGTCCAGCACATGAAAAGTTGACCATTAACAGTACAATATCTCAATCAACAAAAGAGAACCACCACAGCAACCCCAAATCCCAGTGATCAGCTCATCCAGTGGTTGAATGACAGAGGTTTTCAATACTTCAAATTCGGTTAGATCACACCTCCAGCTAAAATAAAAGGATTTAGCTTTGTCAGAGCCCACAAGGAAGAAAAGTTCCCATGGGCTGGGATGGCCAACTGCAAGCCAAAATGCAGTGGGCTGGAGCCATCTCAGCTCAGTCTATGGAAGTGGCCTCCCCACCAGGATGTCCCACCCCAGCCCCTACACCATGTGGGAATACAGCAGAGGACTGAATCTAAGCAGAGCTGTCTGTCTTGTCTGAGCCAAAAGCAGCTCTGGGGATTATGGGGGGAAAGGGAGATTTCAGATGTTTTGTGAGATTTCAGATGTTTTGTGAGATATCATAAAAGGACCCCATGGGGCAAGAAAACATAAGGGAAGTCCATGAATTGCAGTATTTACAGCTCAAAGAATACAGCTGTCAGCCCAGGAAAACCAGACTTTAAAAAGAGATCGAAGGATAAGGAAACCTATCACAGCAGATATAAGTATTAAAAGAAAAAAAAAAGAGATATCTGAATTCTGTGAAGCTTTAAATGACGTTGCTGAAGAAGAATTACATATGAAGTATTGGAAAAGCAACGATGAGTGGAAAAATAAAAGAGACACATAACAATGGCTATGAGGTTGGATTCTGTTTTTATGCAGGACCTGGTCCAAATGAAATCCGCTCACAAACTGGCCTTGCTCGAGCAAACATTGTTTGCTTTCCTTTGAAAAACCAGCAACGTGCAAAGCGGAGTGAATGAATGGTGCTGGGGGCAGGGGCTTGGCTGCAAGCTGCAGAAGAGGAAAGGTTGCAGTGACCACCAGAGGAAGACAAGTCGTGGTCCCTAAAGACAGACAAACCGAGGATCTGCTGATCAATATAGGGTTACTGTTGAATTATTCCAGGAGAATGCAAGTCTGAACTAAATCCCAAGAGTACAACTTCACCATTTCAGGACCCAACCATAACTGGATAACTGAGGGATGAGAGCTGTACTGCTCATTATATTTTATTGCCATGCTGCAATGACTGTGAGCCACCACGCAGTGGGTCAATGAGAGCAGGTCTGTACATCACCAGGGCACGAGCTGCAAGCAGGATATGGAGATCCGGGCATTTAGCAATGCCCCTTGTCCTCAGTCCCATTTGGGATGGCAGGTAGGGCCTGAGGGGTCATTAGAACAGATCTGGGACATGATTTTGTGGCCATCTGTGTGACAAACACTGTGGCATAAGTCACTGCCTGTACCAGAGAGTGACCGCCTGGTGGCATTTTGCAGTTTTAATGACAGTAAGTACAAGTCACATCTCTGCTTGCAGTATGAGAACACTGAAACACGATCCAGGCTAACGAGGCTGATAATTAAATGCATTTTAATTAAGGACTCATCTCTTTCCTAGTAGGCTAGAAATGAGTTAGATCACTCAGAAAAGGGGAACAAAGCAACTATCAGAGGTCAGCAGTCACCAGGTCTGGTACAGGTAAGCTCTACCCACTGCAGTTTGTTAATTGCTTTTCTGGACTCAAACATTTCCATGTTATTCATCAAGTGGCAGAGCTCAGCAAACAGGGAAAAAAGCAGAGAACAAACGTGCAAGGTACGGCTGCAGAGGCTGCATGTGCTCTTGCAAGTGCACAGGCCTGGCAGGGCTTTGCATTTACCAAGAGGTAATATATTCTTTCTTCTCTCTATAGCTTTGAATTCATCAGATTAATGTTTTTTCTTTATGCAGAGGAGAGTTTCCCCTTTGCCTCTCGTTTCAGCTATTGAGCTTTGCACCATTTTGCAAAGCCTATTTCCTGAGCTGTGTGTATTTATTTGATCTTTGTGCTCTACATCTGTTTCCTTATCTGTTTGGCTGGCTGGTTCCTTGGGCTTCTTTTGTGAGCTCATCGGGGAGATAGCGTAAGTACAACTAGCAGGAAAAAAAAAAAGAAAAAGTAAAACAGAAAAAAGGGGGAACAAAATGACAATTTTTTTGATATTTTTCATATTTTTTCCTGTTTCTGGACATGGTACCACACTGAGTGCCATGGGGACCTTGCACCCCAGCATCCCCAGGCAGAGAATGTTGAACACCAAAACTCATGAAATCTTTTGCTTTCACTTTGCATAACCACAGCTGTCAATCATTGCTGAATAATTCATCATAACCCCTCCCACAGGTCACAGCTTTGAAAGAAACAGCACTGAGCCTTTGCAGATGCAGTGGGTTGGCATTACATGAGACCCAACGTTGTCACTGCATAGGGTTAAGGGTGGTCCTTCTGAGCCAAAGGGAATGGGCAAAATCAAACAGTTTTGCAGTAACAAGGTGTTTAAAAAAAAAAATAATAAAAATCAGGAAACAGGTAAATCATCCTTGGCCAGGCAGTTCTCCAGGCCCTGATCATGCAGCTGGCAAATGAGCACTTGTGTGAATAGATCTGCCAAAATTGATGGCTCTACTCAGCGGTGAGATCAGTCCCCACCCAAGCCCTGTCTACTCAGTGACATTATTTTGGTACCTGACTACTTAAAAGGTGCAAGCATATTCTCTCTAATTTGCTAAATTGAGAAGTTTACTTATCTCAGGAGACAACCTCATCTCCACCTTCACCCTTTTCAGCCTTGTACGCTCAGTTCATAACATGAAAAGGTTTTTCCTTAATTTCTTCTCCAGGAAAGAGGGAATTGATCTTATATTTTTAACATGACAGCCACGGTTTAAACTGACATGTTGACTGCAGAAATCCACCGCTCGTCACATCAAAAGCTGATGCAATAGTGCCTATTACTCCAGTAACAGAGGTCTTCTCGGGATGAATGGATTAGTACAAAGGGATGTATGAGTGGGAGAGATGAGTGATAAGACTGAAATGGATGAGGTCTTCTTACAAGGGGTGTGCATCAGTACAAGGAGGTGAAGGAAGAAGCAGAAGCCGCGAATCACAGAATCACCGAGGCTGGAAAAGACCACCAAGATCACAAAGTCTAATCATCAACCCATCCCCATCATGTCTGCTAAACCGTATCCCTCAGTGCCACTTCTCCGTGTTTCCTGAACATCTACAGGGACAGTGACCCCACTACCTCTCTTGGCAGCCTATGCCAATGCATTACCAGTCTTTCAAGAGAAGTTTTTTCCTAATATCCAATCCAAAACATCCCCGGTGCTGCTTGAGATCATCACTTCTTGTCCTAATACAGGAGAAGACAGTGCTGTTTTGAATTAGAATGTATCCTGCACAGTGCAAGACAAAAAAAAAAAAAAAACCACACCCATGACACACATCTCACCTTGGGTTTTGGGCCAACCCAGCACTAGGTTTTGGGAATATCCACCAGCGCTCAGGTCAGTGGGACCCACTGGCCTGGAGAAGGCGCTCCTGGTTTCCCTCCAACCCACAGCACATGAAAAGTCTACCAGGGTCACCACAGAAAATCCTGTGCTGAGCCTTCTTTCAACATTCTTATAATTCTGAATGCAAAAAGCAGTTTAGGAAGATCAGACTGTTCAAAAGCGGGATGTTTTCCACGGACTTTTGTAAAGACTTATTTGAAAGTTCAGGATGAAGGAGACATCTTCACCAAATGCACTGCCTTCCTCACAATTAGTTCAGGATCCTGCTGATTTGAAGTTTCCATCTTTATCTCCTGCCAACTCTCACCTGCTCAGGTCATCTCATTTTGCTGACAGCTGTCATAGCCATGTGCAATTTGTCATGCACCAAGCTGCACAAAATCTCAGGTGCTTGCTAAGAGAAAGCTCACTTCTTGCTTTTTGGGATCAGGAAAGGCCTTGTTTGCTCAACTGGGAAGTGAGACAGTTTGCTTCTCAAATCTACTCCACGCAGCATCACCAATACTCTTTTAACTCAAAGAAATCTGCTTATTGTCTTCTCTTAAAAGGAGAGCTGCTCCTGTGGGTGACAGCGTGTGCGGAAAATGCAAATAGCAGTTATTCAAACATCGTTTCTGAAGGGATTGTTCTCTGCTTTCAGATAAGATTAAGAGCTCAATTACGGTACAGAAAGGGTCTTTCATTAAAAATGCTTTCATTAAATCACACATAGAACATAATAAGGACAAATTATAAAGCTCTTTGGAAACACAGTTGTGCCAGACTGCGAGGTACAGAGGCCTGCTGGAGGCAGCACCAGCTGCTCCTCCCAGCCTTCCTTTACAGAAATGAGTACCACATTCCTCATCTAACTACAGTTCTGAGGAAAACATATAACCAGGTACCTCTGGGCACTCAATTCTGCAGACGTGTTTCTTCCAGAGGATCTGTATGAGCAAACATTCACACACTGTATATGTGCAATAGTATGTTCAGCTAACTCAAGAAAAGCCCAAAAGCTCAATGATTTCAGTCCTTGATAGGTAGCAGGAGATCAACTACAGATTTTTAAAGATATAAGATTTATTTAACGTGTAAGGTATGACTCAACTATTTAAAAACCAATCACTGCAAATTACACCCAAGGGCAAGCTTGTTTCATCTAAGCAACCCTCTTATGCTTTCCTACCTGCAAAGCCTTCAACCAAAAAACCTTCAGATGAGAAGGAAAGCTATAAGAAGAACACAAGCACATCTGGCAGAGGAGAGAGCCCAAAGGCTCCCAGCCAGAGAGCTCTGTGTCATAACAGCCAGGCAAGCCAAATCTTTCAAAGAGAAGATACCACATGCACAGGGTGTGTGGACCACACGGACTGAGCAAGAGGAGAAGAAGAGCATGTCCAGGGCTCTTCAGACCTCACAGCTGAGAGATAAAATCCTGACTTATTCCATTATTCAGGAAAGAGGTCAAGCCATGGGAGAGGGCTCAGCGAGCAGGAGTGTTCATAACAAACCATTAGCAGGTGCACGAAGGGAGGAAGAGAAGCTTGGGCTGCATACATCGCAACGTTCCTCTGCAGACTGCACGGTGCAGTGAGTCACAGGCACCTGGCTCAAAACGTGGGTGGCAGAGCTGAAAAGTCCACTGCTAAAGCAATGGAAATAATTAAAAGCATATAGAAGCGAGCATGCTGATTAGGGCTGAAAAAGAACCTAAAGAGGCTAGACGTCAGAGAGTAATTTGTATAATGAAGATTAAATGGATGCTGCTGTTCATTATGCACCGAAAGACTGACAGACCATTCAAAGAAAGGAGAAAACAATTCACTCACCACCAGTGGAAATCTGCATCAATAACAACCCAGAATGATAATTAAAAGCAGCTTTCAGAGTACCTTTGATCTAGAGATTTATCATATACACACAAAGGGCGAGACATCCACATAGATACTGTGATCTCCACTTTGAGTTGGGGCAGGAAAGGATGCAAACCTCCACCACCCAGACTGCAGAAACCAGCAACTAGATACAAGAGAGAGAGAGCAGAAAGCATAGCTCGTGCATGCAGCCTCTGTGCAGAACTCTG
Organism: Numida meleagris; assembly: GCF_002078875.1. Taxonomy (NCBI): domain Eukaryota; kingdom Metazoa; phylum Chordata; class Aves; order Galliformes; family Numididae; genus Numida; species Numida meleagris. The sequence goes on from NC_034427.1 coordinate 9,048,484, forward strand.
TTGGGTTCAAGACCCTCAAGGGGACACAGCCCTCAGCCCCTTGCACTGAAACCCAGAGGAGAAAATCAGCACTGGCCCCAGGGGCCAGAGCAGCCCCTGCGTGCTGCCTGCCTGCATGTCTTAATTACCCCTGCACAAGTGGCTAATGACTTTGTCCTCTCCTCGCTGATGAACCTGAGAAGGATGGAACAAGTTTGCTTGTTAGCAGCGTGACCCTTCAGGCTGCTTCGTACAAAGGAAAAGAGGTTCTGAGAGCTCCAGCAACACAATAAAGGTGATGGATGCTTTCCAAAAAACATCACTTTGGGGAGCAGCCAGGGGAAGCAGCAGGTTGTAAGCTCTGCATCCATCTCCTGATCACTGGGGTGTCCCTCAGCCCTTCACAAACCCCTGCAATACCACCAGGCCCTGTTTGGGGCAGGAGGTTTCTGCCTCGATCAGAGGTGAACATTACAAAGTTAAATTACATTTAAAAGTCACATCTATCTTTCTGTGCCGTGTTAGAAGACCTCTCCCTGCTCGCTGGCTCCTGCAGAAACATCGACCTTGTGATGTGACCACAACGTGGTAGCGTCTGTGTACACACATGCAAAACTCTGCCATAGAAAATATACATCATTGTTCCTCCAGAATAATGCAGTTTTACCTGTGCATCAACCAGCACCAAACTCTTCGAGAAAACACTCGGCGTAGGATGGCCCGTGAAAAAATTAAGTGCCTCCGTGGAGCAGTGGGCTGGTTTTAGTTCTTCTCCTTAGGTCATTAACTGCTGGTTTCATTAGGCTGCCTGCAGACAAAACATAATTGCTTAGCGGCTACTGCCTGGTGAACGGCCATTTGGGTTTATTAATGTCCTCAGAGCTGTAAACCTGTCAGGGAAATTCTTTTAAATATGCCTTGCAAAGTTTGTTCCTTCTCAAAGAACACGTCAGGTTGATAGACTGGCGCTTGGAAGGAAAACCCCCATACGCGGTGTTTTAATGCAGTTTAATGGCACTTGTGCACTGAGCTTCTGTCTCCAAAATCCACAGGGACCGTTCTCAGATAGGGGCTCTCAGATCTTTGTGAAGTTATAACTTCAGTGTTCATCTTACAGGAGTTTTACAGCCCAAGAACGAAGGCCACCAAACTCTGCTCAAGCCCTGAGCTTTCTCAGGGCGTGGACACTTAGATCTGAGGGACACGGTTTAGTGGGCATGGGTGATGAGCTGATAGTTGGACTTGATCCTTTCCAACCTTAACTATTCTATGAAGCTCTGTTTGGAGCCAGGTCTACAAAGTCCTCTTTAGCAGAGCTCTGTTTTAAAGCTTGGCTCCCAACAAAAAAAAACAGATTCTGCTTAATTTAGTTGAATGTTCTCCTTAGAATGTCAGACATTATAATTGCTCTGACAAAACGCACAGCTCATCCACTCTTAATTTACTTTTCCTACTTACAGGAGAGCTAGTTGTATCAGTCCTACGCACATCCTCACTCCTACAACACTTGACGGCTCCTGTTTAACTTATTACTATGCAGACATGCTGGATTAGAGTTTACCTGAACGAGAGCTTTATGCAGTTCCTGCAGGAGCTAATGGAGAAGATATTTCAATACGTACAATGTGGCTATTATCTCAGGGGAAAAAAAAAAAAGAAAGAAAGAAAGAAGTCCTACTTAAATTAGAATAGGAATTCTGCCAGAATCAGTACTCCTTTGTTTCACCCAACGATTCACTAAAAGCCCCCACTCGCTTAACAGCATTTTATATCACTTCTAGCATTCACAACATAGCCAATTATTTTAATAGTCATGAACCTGTAATACAGTTAATTATGGTCTCTGGCACCTTTTTTTAATTTAATCTTCTTATTTTCTTCAACAACAGTTCATTGCTCTCCTCCTTTTTATCTCCCATTTAATCCATTTGCTATCACCTTTCCCAGCACAGCACACATTTCCATAGCATCCCCAATGCACCAGGTGCACTGGTCACAACATCACAATCTCCACACCATCCTCATCCCCAGCGTTCCCACCCCTCCAGCTTCCCCTGTGTGGAGTAAAGCCAAGGTCAGCCAGATGCAAATGAGATATTTGAAGCCGAAGCGTGACAGGGCGATGATTGCTTGATGAGTGTAAGAGGAGAGAAAGGTCTTGGCCGTGCCTCGTTTATTAAATCACACACAGTTGCACGGGGACAATTAAGGATGGAGCAATGATGCTCCTCTGACCGGCTTCCCAATGTCACTGTTACTGGCATTAAGACAGAGAGGGACAGGTTACACACATCCTCTCAGCCTGACTCCTATTGCAATGAAAGCATTGCTAATAATAATAATAAATCAGGGATTTTCATCACATAAGCTCCAGCTTTCTGGCCCTCTCACAAAGGGGGAACATTTTGCTGGCAAAGGGTATGAGAAGGAGCCTCCAATTTGTCCTGGACAAGCTGGATAATGGTATCCCTGTCCTTGCAAGGAGAGTCACTGCTGCACACCTATAATGTGTGCACCAAGACTTTGTCCCGCTGGAGTTGTCCAAGGACACGGGCAGCATCATGGAAGGCATTTAAATGAGATGAGCTTGACCCAAGGGAACCACTCAGCCCTTTGCTAAGGCAAGCAGCAGGAAATTAATTGGTACTCGTGTAACCGATGTAACAGTCACAAGGCAAGTGAGAAGCTGAGTTTGGAGAATGAGAAGAATACAAGGAAAAACACTGAAGAATAAGAAGTAAGGAAAATACCCCACTCCAACAGGGCAGAAAATGGAGGTAAACAATTCTAAGAAAAGCAAAGGTAGGTGGGAAGAAGAAACAGATTCAAAAAAAAAAAATCACAAACAAAAACAGCAGCTGACAAATAGTAAGCATGATACCCAGAACGTAAACAAGCCCAGGAGATGATGGAAGAGCTAAACTTGTACTCCAAACAATGTAAGAGAAGGGAGCTTGGGTAGGAAGAGGAGGAGACACCCCAAGGAGCATCTCCATGCCTTCTCCACGTACCTGATCCATTCCATGCCCACTGGGTGGCTTTCTAGTCCATGTTTTCTTCACCATGAGACAGAAATCTAGGAGCAAGAAAGCAAAGATCAGGAGAAGCATGGCTTATTAAGGATAATCCTGCACAACACACAAAATAAAGCCTTATACCTCAGCAGGGCTGCACCTGGGAGATACAACAACTCAGAGGAGGGGAGGGAGGGAGAAGAAAACAGGTGTCAGAAAACAGGTAAAGCCATAACCTGGGTAGGGGAGAGCTGCTGACTGCCCTGGGGGTGACATGCAGCCAGTGCTGCCAGCAGAAGCTCAGGGACATGCTCTGTGCTGGGGAGCTTGGGAGCCTCACTCGCAAGTACTGAGGTTCATGATGCAAACGAACCCAAGCAGAACCCACATCATTAATTGCTCCTTGCCCTCCTTCCCTGGGAAGCCCAGTTACCACCCAGGTCAGCTTCTCTCCCCCTCCCTGCCAAGAGCGTGTGCTCCTGAGGTTCCTTAATGCTCATCACACCTGTGCTCAGGGGACGGGAGCAAGTTCATTTGTCGGTAATTATACTGATTAACTTCCCCAGCTACCAAGCTCAGGAGTCCTGGAGTGCCCCAGGTTACAAATGTTTGCAGAAGGGTAGAGCTGTGCTGAGTGATACTGGGGATGCTGCAGACACCCAGCTCTCCTTCCCTGCCCTGGGCAGAGTGCAGTTCCATCTACTCTGCAGAACACCATGGGATGTTTGCCATTCCCCTCGCAGTTGGTGCATCTCGGAAAAACAAAGCATTTGCCTCCTTCTTCCCACATCTAAAATCGCACCAAGCTTACCAACAACCTTAAAAATACATTGCTATTAAATATCTGTATCTTTCAAGGAAAGAAATACACTAAACTTTTTTTTTTTTTTTTTTTGGGTGCTCTTAAAAAATCAACCAGAGCTCTTCAGAAAGAGCTACCTCCTCATTTTCTTGTTTTTCCCCATTTGGTGGAACGTTTTCTCTCTGTTGTTGTTTATACCGGTGCATTTCTGTATCTGGCTGCTTAAAACAGCATGATGAGATAGCAGGGATGGAAATCTCTGCTCTCACGCATCCAGTGTGTCTGTTGTTGGAAGCCTTAAATCCATCTCTCCGGTGGGATGAAATGGATGCCACTAATCCAATTTCTAAAATATCAGGCATCAAGCTGACACCGTTTTAAGACTGAAAAAGCCAATTTAATCAAACCTCTGCTATTTTCTCTTCCTCCTCTTCCACAATTTATGATGGCAGACAGAGAGAGAGATTCCTTGGGGAACAATGTTTTCAAACCTCTACAGATAATACAAAGCTGCTCTACCACATTCTGGGCTGTTACACTTGCAGCCCCAAAATGCATTCCATCTCCTCATGCTCCTGTTTGCTCGAAGCACTGCAAAATGAGGCTTGTCCTTCTGTGTTTGCTTGAGCATGGCACTCTTTGTATAGCTGCAGGGACAGGAGGTAATTGGAAGCTGGATATGGGCAGGTACAAATCAGGAAAATGTGAGTGGTGAATACTTACTAGGTTATTGTTTGCTGCTATCATTTCCACTGATTTCATCACTGACCATGAGAAAATGCATTGAGGCTCCTGATGCAATAACCAGGAATCTTTTCTTTTTTTGGATATGACATGGGTACCTCTGAAGCTTGGAACAAAACAGTTCCCAGTTTGAAGGAGCTGGGACTTGCCACGATAAATGGAAGAGAATCCAATTAGTTCTGACACATTGGCTAGGTGCAAATCCCTTGGGCATCTCTTTGGCCCGGACTTTGTCTCTGAGATGGCAGAAGGGATTTTAACAGGTTTACATCAGCTGGTCTGGTTGTCACCTCTCAGGACAGCACCGGCAACAGCACACAGAATAAAATGCTTTGCATGGGTTGTCCGGGTCATGGTTGGAGCCAAGCAGTTTTTAATGCATCAGGCTGTTCAGCCCATCTCCACGAAGGAAGAGAAGCCTTATGAGAGCTTTAGGCCTCCCCGTCTGCAATAAACACACATTGCAAAGCTTTGCTCCTGGATTATGCGTGACTTTTATTAGCAGGTTCAGGACTTTAATATTGTTCCTGGCTAAGCTGCAGAGATAATATTTCAGAGCAAGGTGAGATCAGCAGAGCTCCTGTAACGCACAGCAAGAATCGTCAGATCTGATTGTTTCAGCCATGCAAACTGATGCTTTTTCATTCCTTGTGCAAAGGTAATTATTAGTACGTTACCAATGTGCCCCATGCTCCCCAGAGAGCTGTCCCTTCTGCCTGGCCATGGCAGGGTCCCTTCTGTCCTTGCTCCTTGGCAGTTACTGACAGTGCCATGCAGTACTCCATCCCCGCTTTCCTCTGCCTTTTCCTCCCCAGCTGCCTTCAGACAGTGTGTGTGGGCACTGCCTGACAAGCCGACAGCAGCAGCATTAAAGTGTCACCTTGTTGATGCCGAGGTGCATGTCACAATGTCACATCGAGTCCCACACAGCCCCACAAGGCTGCGACAAAACCCAGAGGCAGGGACGCAGGGGACAAGATGGGAGCCAGCCCCAACACAGGGCAGGAGCTGTACTCTGGGGGTCCCTGCCCCACGGCCACTTCCCATCCCACCACGACCCCAGGAACACATGCTTCCAAGAAATATCATTTTCAAGCAGCAGAATCAAAAGTGGTTTGGAGAACTGCAGGAAGAGCTGAAGCCAATGAATAGATGAGGATAGGAGCTACCTGTGCTGCAAAGGCTTCTGTCAAAACCCCTAGTGGTCCGAAGGCAACATTTTGTCCCACATTGCTGGCAGCAGCCCTGTGCTGTAATTCAGTTATTGACAGCAAAGGAAGATCACCTGGAGCTTGTTTGGTACACTACATTTAATATATATTCTTTTGAAATCCTGAAAATGTAATTGCATCTATTCTTTGGGAAAAAAAACTGCTGCTCTGAGTGGTTCTAAGCAAAGAGTTTCTTCCTATACCCACTTCAGTCTCCAAGGTAAATATTTTCTCGGAAGACCTCTTCAAAAATCTAAAGTTATTTTTAACATAAATAACTTCATTATTTTGTTCCAAAGGATAAGAGAAGTCAGCTTGACTCAGTCAGCTTTAAAGAAAATTTTTCTTCCCGCTACTTCAGAGAGGAGCAGTATTCTTTGTAGCAGGAAAATGGAGAGGGGAAGAGGTTTCCTTCCCCCCGAGCTGCACAACAGCAAGAGGCAGCAAAGATCTTCCAGTGTGCAAAGGGAGAACCTCTGAAGATGCCGTAGGCAAAGACGCAGTGGGAGAATCAGGAGGTCTGCAGGCAGACTGGGGAAACACTCCCCAGTTCCAACAGAAGCAATGAACTCCAGACAACCTCCCCTCAAAAAGAGAAACACATCAGCATGACCTAAGTAGTTTCACAACAGCAGCAAGTCCAAGTCTGGGGCGCTACTCCATCGAGCTGCTGGATGTGCAGCGCATCTCCATCCATCTCCTCTCCATGTCTGCGCTTGCTGATGGGCACAAGTTTCCTCCTCATTTCCAGCCTAATTGCCCATCTATTTCCATTCATTCTTCTGCAAACATTGGTTTTTGTATTTAATTGCTCTTCCTCTCTCTGATATGCAAAGGGCCTTGTGTGGCTGTAAATTATGCCATTTCTCCATAATATTACCCTCCAAGATTATTGCGTGGATTTGGTTCTGGCTCAGCAATTGCAGCCTTGACACCGTGAATTCAATAGCAGTTTTTCTATCAGTTTCCAGAGGCTGAGCCCGCAGAGAAGAAATTACAGCAAAGATTCCAAACAGAGGAAAGCTGATAAAATGCCTCATGCCTGTGTTTGCTGCAGGGAAGGATCAGCTTCCCTGTTTAGCGCTGCTTATTAAGTCATTACAAACAATTAAAGCAGCAGAGGGGAGGAAGACGGAGCTGTCGTCTCCTGCTTCCAGCCTGCCTCTGCCCCCGGCATGAATTTCATGAGACACAAATCTCCCAGCAGGAACCTCTCAGCGATTGATTTCCTGCTCGTGAAATCCAGCAGGAAGATGTCCTGGCTTTCCTTCCAAGAAAGGGACATGAAAGGGGAAATGTGCCTCACACAGCTGCAGTGAGAAACCTGCCTGGCCATAGACCGTGAGCAACTCATGGGACTCTGTGGGACAGGTGCCCATCCAAGTACTGTCTTTGTGCTGTGTTCCCCCAGCACAGGTTATTTCCTATCCCATGTTTAGCTATTCTGCCTCCCCAAAAGCAGTGTGCATGGGATTACTTCAGAGCAAGGAGACGGCTGGAGCCTGAGGAAGCAGCAAGTTGAGCAAAGCACCCAAAAGCCAACACGCGTCCACTTATCCACCCATGCTGACATCCCCTGGCCCCACTTGGATACTCAAGGGAGTTTGAAAAGCCAAATGTTTTTTGAAGAATGGGCTGTGCAAACACAACTCAGCAACAACCAGAAAGCATAGCACATCAGTGAAGCTCCGCACGGTAGCAGAGCTCCGTTACCGGCCATGATGCCAGCTCAGTTGGTGCTGGGTCCCCATTTGGGTCACTTTTCTTGCTTTTACTTTAACTATTCATTTCACACGCTGCAATTGTGCTTTCCTCCCTGCAGCCACCTGAATAGGATCTGACACTTACCTGGCTTTCATCCTACCAAATATTATCTTCCTCTATAGAACAGTCAAAATTGAGGTCGTTTTCACACTGGAATCAAGCCCAAAATCTCCTCTACAGATTTCAGTACAAACAACACTATGAAATCTCTATTATTCAGGTGCTCCAGGGTAGCAAGGAAGGGAAAAGCAGTTCTGTGCCACAGTTGGTTCAGGCTGGATATTAGGAAACATTTCTTCTCTGAAAGAACGGTGTTGCATTGGCACAGGCTGCCCTGGGGGGGTGTGGGGTCACCTTCCCTGGAGGGCTTCAAGAAACATGGAGATGTGGCACTGAGGGAGATGGGTTGGTGGGCATGGTGAGAAAAAGGAAGAGGGAAAAAAGGAAAAAAAAGAGAGAGAAGAAAAGAAAGAAAGAAGAAAAACAAACAGAAGAAACAAATGCCAGTGGCCTCCACTTCTGCTGAACCCAGCTACTGACAAATGCCAGGTGATGCGCACTGCAAAGCCCATAGACCCGCTGGGGAGCGGGCACTGCCAGCACCTGATTGCAGACCAAGAAGCTCATCATACCCTCCTGGTAAATTAGGATGTGCTGGAGGACAGACGTGTAATTGATTGCTAAGTAACCTGCAGAGACACAAAACTGCTCGGCAGTTATCTAGTACTCACTAAGCAACACAAAAAGGTTATTGATGCACTTGGGGATGTTTCTGTACAGCATGTGCTCCTGTAACTCCTGACATCGGAGGCAGAGAAACATATCACTTAGCATTTACGAGAAGAAAGCAATTCTTATAATAAGAAATCAGCTTCCTGGCAAAGAGCCTCGGTGAGTGTTTGCAGCAGCCTGTGGAAATGGGCCATCTACAAGGGAGTCATTTTTGGCCGCCTTCAAGTGAAATTGAGAAGCAGGAGGAGGCAGATTTCAGAGCCCGCGTGTGCTCTGTGTCAATAAAACAACCCTGATGTTACTGAGGATCGCTGGCATTACATGGAATGGCCAATCCAGTCCTAACGCAGCCTTCCACCCCAGAATACCTTCTGTTCGGGCAGCTCTGGTCTGAAATGACATAGCTGGCAGGAGGCAGGGCCCAAGGAGCTCTGTGCTTGGAGATGGTTCTCAATGAAAAAGAGAGGTTTGGTGGGTTTTGTTTTATAATATTTATACTTGTGCATTGCTTTGTTTTCTGCTTAGAACCATAGAATCGTTAAGTTTGGAAACGACCTCCAAGATCCCCAAGTCCAATCCCAGCCCACCCCACCGTGCCCACTGCCCACGTCCCTCAGTGCCACATCTCCACAGCTCTGGAACACCTCCAGGGACGGTGACCCCACACCTCCCTGGGCAGCCTGTGCCACTGCATCACTGCTCTTTGGAGAAGAAATTGTTCCTAATATCCAACCTGAGCCTCCCCTGGCACCGCTTAAGGCTATTACCTCCCAATTGCTTCTCCTCCACAAGAATCTGAAACACTTTCCCTGTGGTGTGACTGTTCGCATAAAATCACATCAGTAGGATTTCTGATGGGGAGCTGCTGTTCACACACACAAGCTTTATTTCCCTAGGGAATTTGATTCTGGAGGATTTGCTGTGGGGCTGTGTGGGGTTTTGGGATCCAAAATTTTCAATGGAGAAGAGTCATGTCCTCCTGAGTGATATTCACTGCTCTTTTGGGTCTTTCTGCCACACGTACTAAATCCATCCTCACCCTCACTTGGAGCCAAATCCGCCTGTTCCATCCATGCCAGCAGGGTGCAGATGAGACAGCTTCACCAGCTGGAAACCTTGATTTGCAACAATGCCTCATCACTTTTTTTTTGCTCTGCATTCCATGACACACCATTTCCTACTGAAGTTCACCCTCTGTTACGCAACTTCCATTTGCTCCAACACGCCAAATCTTTCAACAAGGGGCAGGCTCTCACAAACTGAATTTTCATTAACAGTACTTGCCTCCATGAGTTACAATGACCTATTTAAATAGATCAGGCTGGCACCAGTAGCAAAAACGAGCCATGATAAGTGGTTGTAGTCCATAGAATCAAGTTGGGCTACACTCAAATCCAGCCTATTGTTTTTCCTCTTCCCTCCCCCCTAGAATAATTGACAATATCATAAACCTCATAATCTGCTTTCCTGGTTGGTCTGAAGAGTATATGCAGAAAGGTGCAGCTCTGTGCAGCCACCCTGGAATACATCGTGCTGGAAGACAGATCTCATGCCTTTTTTTTTCCTATTTAATCTAAACAATGAGCATTGCACTTAGTATTAAAATATTTTTTTCTAAAACATGATATTAACATGGAGATGAGTCATTTTACTGTCACAACACAAGCAGGGAGGGGGAACTGGAGTGAACAAAGCAACAAATTCATTCGGCAGCAATTTGCACTCCATAACCCTCTGATGATTGGGCTTTTAGGCCAGATGAGCTCTGCTACTTAAGCAGACAAAGTGACACATTTAGCTGTTGCTTAGAGATATTGAAATATATTGCACACAGCCAAGCATCCCCAAAGGCCTCTGTGCTGCTTTTCTGTGGATGTGTTAACGCCGCTGCAATGCTGTTTGCAGTCACGAGGCAGATTTCAAAGTGAGTGCAGCAACGTCAGAAACTTTCAGAAGCAACACTTCTGTAATAAAAAACTCAAGAAGTAAATTCTTATCACTTGAAAGCAGCACAGGACACCAAGGCTTGTTGGGAACCAATTGCCTGCTTAATAGCAACCGACAAAGCAGAACTGCACAGCACGTGTGTCCTGCACACCCCATTGTGGGTGAGGAGTGAGGAGAGCAGCAGATCTCTGCCTGCTGACTCACACCTGCTGCTTTTCCACCTATCAGGACAGATAACCTCCTCTTAATTACCTTTTATACCAGTCCTTTTGGAGTATTCCCCCCTTGTACCCCTGCAATCACACAACTGTGCTGGAGAGTCCCCCAATAGCTCTGCCATGCACAGGTGCCTTAGTAACCAGCAAGGAAAACATACACAACCCTACTCACATTTCAGTGCTCATGGACAAGTTTGAGTGTGAACAGCACCCCAAGACGACTAGAAATGCAAGGAACTAACTGCATTCTGTGGTGCTGCAGCACTGCCACACAGCATGTTTGTTTGTTTGTTTGTTTTCTCATGGGCACAGGACCTGAAGTCAGATTACACCCAAACCACAACTCAGTGTGCAGATGAAAGAAACCTGAGACAGGGAACAGCAAAAGCTCGAAGCCCAGAAGACCACTCACTTGCAGGTGATGCTCCCTGCTCTTTCCTAGGGCTGCAGCCACCAGCAGTGCACTCAGTGACATCAGAGTCCCAGTGCTGCACTGGAGCCAGTGGGGCTCTGGCATCCCAGGTTGAGCACCATCTTCTCTCTACTCCCGAAAGGCTTAGAGAAAAACAGAAGATGCATTTTCCCCACTGGGAAGTCCTTACCACCTGCTCATGGCAACAGCATTGTGACAAGGGAAGTCCTGGCTGCTCCCCAGCACCTCTGAGCCCCCAGACCCCACAGAGATGAGTGACATGGAGAAGAGTGGGTGTCCCCTTCTAGAAGCCCTCCTCCCCCCAGATGGGCTCTTTCTGGGCAGACTCAGCCAGTGCAGGGCAGAAAATCCAAGTACAACTTCCAGCCCCGGAGAAAAGCAGTGGAAAATGCCGGAGAATAGAAGCATCCTGAGATGAATCATTTTGATTTCTCTCTGGAATAAGGCTAAAACCAGACCAAGAGCTAAACACTGAGGGGTTTAAAGCAGCTCTCTAGCATTCTGTGCGCACCCTTTAAATCCTCATATAAATTGCAGCAAGACCAGCCACGAGTCCTTGCTTGCAAGGCCCGGGTACACCGCCGGAGTTAATTAACTAATCAGATGGCGCTGACGGAGCCGGGAGAGCAACTCGCGGGGCGACGGAGCTGTCCGCGGTGCTGCCCGTGCCCGGCGCTTGCTGCTTTATCCCCATCAGAGCCACTCTTGAGGAGTAAGTCACACAGCATTTATCTTAATTGCTCCCCTGCACAGATAGCAACGGGGCAGTTATTGATGCATCCCTCACCTGAGAGGAACAGGCCACTTAGAGGACTCATTACTATTATTTTTTTTTAAGCACCTCCATTATAGCTTTGCTTCCCCTCAGCTTGCAGCAGACTGGATGCGCCAGCGGCTGCTGAATCCATCACAATTGGTATTGCCATTCAGAGGCAACTTTTTTACGAAGTTTTCTCATTTCCCAACAGAGAGCTCTGCTGCATCCCCTACCCAGTAAAATCAGCACCCTCACCTGGCTCCCAGGGATGCTATCCTTCCCCTAAGCCAGCCTGGAAGGCTTGGGAAGCTGTTGTGGATGTCCTGACTCATGACTAAGAGCAGGACAGGGGTGACAATAAGCTCAAGTTTCTCCTTTCCAGCTCACCCTGACACCCACCAGCTCGTGGAGCAGGACATTACTGGGGGAAATGGTCAAGCCCCATGAGATCCCACCCAGGCAGGAATCTATGCAGCTCAAAAGCAGCTCCAAGGCAGGGGCTACAACACAGCCAATGCTGCCCCACAGTAAATAACACAGCACTGCCTTTTCTTGCCAACCACCACTTACAGACTGCTTGACAAAACCAGTGCTGAATGTCAACCCGCAGTGCTGCACCATCTTTTGAAAAGTATGAACAACTCATTCAAATAAATCACCCTAATAACCAGTGTCCGCAAGGCAGTCAGCAGAGAACATTTTGTTTTGGTGAGCAAAGTATTGATTGCACATCCATGTCCTTGAGATGAACTTGACTCTTTGAAAGCAGCAGGAGCCCAACGAAACAGGATCCTCTCCCTGCTAATCCCTTGGAGGAGAGAAGCAGAGCTGTTTTACCAGGCTGGACCCAGCCACAACACTTCTGTAGTGGCCTCAGAAACCCCCGGCACATGTTGAGCGTGCAACAAAAGTTCCACCTCATCATCCCCCCAGGTTCCTTGCAGGGGGGCTGCAGGAGGCTTGGACAGCATCACTCACACTGCTGTCAGTAGGGGAGCAATCCCATGGATGATTTCTTGTGTTCTCCAAAAGCAAAGGAGGCTTCAGCCCTTCCTGTGCCCAGAGCTGTGGGTGCTGCTGCAGACAGGCACCACCGTTCTCCATAGCCCCAACGTGACGGATGGCCTATGCCTGCAGTCAGCAACGCATTTGCTTTGTGGAAGCAATAAAGCAGCATCGATTTTGTAACACAGGGGATTTCCCCCTCCCTAAAATACTGCCTGCCTTTCTGTTTGCACAGCTGACTCAAGCTGTATGGTGTGAACATGAGTTTCAAGATGCAAAGCCCATCGCCATCACACAGATTTGCCAGGGATAGAAATTTTGTCCCTCTTGCACTGTGCTGGTGATGGGGCTGCTCGCACAAGAATGGCTCCAAATGGCTCAGAGGGAAAATGCCATTTGTGGCCTTTGAAACAGTGAGTTAACCAGTTCTAGATTCTCAGGGCTTCATGCCACTGCATGTTTATAATCAGGGGGAAGAAATGCTCAGCAAGAGAAAATACAATGGATAAAGCCCCTTCACAGCTTCCCCTGCAGGCACTCCCCCTATACGCACAGCTCTGGTTGAATCCAAAGCCCACACAAGGAAAGATCTTCTCTTTGCAAGTTAAAGTACTGCTGCAGCAATACAATTTCACATGTGAATTTGGATCTGTTTCCAATCACTCTCCACTAGTCAGTGAATTTTACTGCAAATCTGTTTAAGAACAGACCTCAGAGAAAGCACGGTCAGCGCATTCGTCATGGGGATATTAAAGAAACAAAAGACCCCTCCCCACGCTAGACAACGAGATGAGATTCTTAGTTGCCCTCTCATCTCCGACAAAGCTTTAATCAAACACATCCCAAGCAAGGCACGCAGGATGCTGTGCTCACTGCGAGTAATAACTACCCGCAGTAGGAGCTAACGCCGTGCATACAGCCCCCGCACCCTTCCCCTGGGAGCCCACCCCACAGACAGCAGCACCCAGGCACACAGCCGAAGCAACGTGAAAGCCAATTCCAGAGCAACAGTTTGGGGAGTGAAAGGAAGAACATCAGGTGTTCGCTGTGCTGGAAAATAGGAAATCTTCCCATTGTAGCCTTCAGTGCAAACACTGTTACAACTTTTGAGCTGGGGAATAGATCCTTCATGATCCTTCCACCTTTCAGCAGCAACAGGCGATAATACCCCTTGTCCTCACAGCTCTCTGCATCACTTTACAGCACAATTTGCAATAAAGGAGGAAAGTCCATCAGCTTTTTCCCTCCCTGGGATGCACTGTGTGCGAGGGACACCCACACCACCCACTCTGAAAGCAGCAGCTCTAAAGACAACAGCCAGGTAACGCACACACAAGATCCCCAGTACAGATTTTGCTTAGAAAGGTTGGTTCAGCCTGCCAGCCTCTTTTCTGGGAATTAATGTGGAAACAAAGTGCCACCCAGTAAGAAGAACCACTGATGCTGCCAGAACTGTGTCAGCTCCTTCGCTTCCCTCCATCTCCCAGCAGTGATGAGGCTCCCTCTCGTCTCCATCCAGAGAACGTTTCTCAAAGGGTTGGAAATAAAACCTGCCATTACACCAGCGAGGCAACAGGAGATGCTCTCTGAGAAGCACACAGTGCATCACAATGGCAGAGTGCAGGGAGGAGGACCAGACTCATGAGAAGCTCTGCTCCTCCAGTGGATGCCTGTACCCAAATTTACCCCAGGACCCCTCCAAGCAGCCTCACAGCCAGCAGGTGATGTTTCCAAGGTGACAGTCTCACCTGCAGATCAGTCACACCTGCAGTAGTGCTGTGCATCCCATCCAGACCTGCTCACACGTGCTAAGTTCAGATCTGGGCAAGTTTCTGCCAACCTCATATTCCTCCCCTAAGAAATCATATTTTTTCCCTCCAGAGAATCTCTCTCTGTGAACAGTAGATTTAGCATTTCAATCTCCCCAATCTTTTTTTTATTTATTGTTTGGTGTATTCTCCTTGACAAAGAGAACAGTGATTCCTAAACTAGTGCCTTTCCACTGCAGACCTATCAAAGCCAGCTTTCCCTATGACAACTCACAAACCGTGCCACTTTCCCCCCCACAAAAAGCAAGAGGGTAGCTTTGGAGGGGTTTATTTTCTGACAAAATAACATTCTTATAATTCCCACCGATGTTCCTCAGGCAATCTTCACTTTGTTTCACTTTTCTGAGGCCTAGTAACCGTTCAGATTTTGGTAGAGATACAGAAAATACCATCAGGAGTCGTGCTCCAGGCCAGAAAACAAATGAGTATCTGCTGAAAAGTCAGTTCTACCCATGGCCTTCAAGGAGTTACTTTGAAGTGTTTGATTCCCACCCCGTTACCAGTGCACAGGAATCTTGCCAGAAAAGGACAAACATTCCCAGAAAAGGAGCAAAATCAAACACAGCTCTTAACTGCATGGCTCCTTCCAGCATGTTCACCCACTTGGTGCTACACACCAGAGCGCTGATGGATGGATGCCTCTCTCCTGCTATTAAATCAAAGGTCAGGCAGCCTCCAGCCGGGTGCTGCATTTAAAAGACTAAAGGAGAATGAGGATGACCTTTGGTTTCCTTCCTACATTCACATGAAAATAGAAGCAATCGTATGGTGTTGCTGTCTTCATTATTTAACCTGGGATGCGTTTCTTCGCACCGCTCCTGCACCTCCCCACGCACATCCCTGCATTTCCAAAAGCTGGACCAGGAGCTCAGCTGGAAGCAGCAGCGCTCTGGCAAGGTTTGGCTGTTTATTTGTTCATTACCAGCTCTGTAATGTTGTGTGCCCTCCTCCCACTCCCTCCCCCTCCACACATCTGTGCATCTTCCCTTGTTAAAAACAGCCAGTGCTCCCTACTGGGATATTCCAGCTCCCCCCTTCCGCCACTTCACACATCCCCTGCTCAAACAGCCACAGCCTGACAGCCCTGGGTGCTGCCTGTGCACCTCATTCCTGAAGAGAGCAGCCCTGCTGCACCAGCTGCTCACCAGCATCTGCCTGATTTCCCATTTAAATAGCCCAGCACAGACAGAACTTTTCTCCCCAGCCCCCCACCCCCAGTGGGAAGGAGTGCTAATTGCTCAGCTGTGCCATGCACACACAGCCACCATGTTGCTATGATCGCAAAGATGGGTAACGTCAGCATCCCAGGGACCCTCCTCCAGCTGGGATCGGCGAGCCAAGGCTGAGCTACGCGGAGCAGCAGTGCCGGAGGAGCAGCAGAGCTGCACACCAGGTAAGGGGCACTGCAGCCCTCTGTCCCCATGCTGTTCCTGCTCACTGCATGGCTGCGCGACAAACTGCAAGCAGAACAAAGCACTTCTCGTAGCAGAGCCCGGGGACCAGTTGCCAAATCTTTCATCTGTGCAGGGGGTCAAGTTTTTTGTTCCCTTCCCTGCAGAGGAATTTTTGGAAGCATGGGTCAGGCGATAGCAGTGGATGTAGCAGCCAGAAAGCTGTAAGCAGGAGGGGTGATTCTTTCTTTGACTTTAAAGCCGATCTGCTTTCATGGTGCTGTCTCCCTTTTTTGGCTGGATGACCCTCAACTTGGGATTCATGGGTTTGTCTGTCTGTGCCAACTTTTGTGTGCTGCCACAAGCGGATGCTCTTCATAGTGAGTAAGATCATAACTTACCTCAGTTAAGAAAAAAAGTTGCTTTAAATGTGGGTTAAGCCCCTTTAACTTAGTTTTGGAAATATTGTTTTAACTTTATTTTTCCCCCTTCTTTCTTTTGCTAGAGCACCCTGGGAGAGGAGAATAGCTGTGTCATAAATGTTAATGTATGTGCAATCTCAGCTGCTGAAACGAGCTTGAAGTCCCCAGTCTAAAGAAAGGCACTAATTAAATACAGCAATGCTCCTGCTCTGATATGAAAAAGCAAGCGCTGTGCAAGTGAGACAGCCATCCCCCACGTCCTCCAAGGGAGGAGGAAAGCTGCCCAGGCACAAAGCTTCCTCTGCCTACCTTGTTGCTGCCGGCCCTGAGGACTCTCACTGCAGACGGCTGAACTGGAGCCACGGGACCTCTCCAGCAGAGAAAACCTGCGGCTCACCAGGATGCTCTGAGAGCTGTTCCACTTGCACAGAGGGATACAGTTCTCATTTCCTTCGTTCATGAAGCCTTGGACATCAGAGGGCAGCCTGTGACCAGCAGGCATGGGGAACAGCTCCCTGTGGGACAGTTTGAACAGCACCTGCAGCAACGCAGCCAACAGCTCCTACCTGGACAGCAACATGACATTCAACTTCACCTTCCAGGAGCTATCAGCTGATTTCTATGTTGTCCTCCCTGTGATCTACTCTATGATCTGTGCTGTTGGGCTCACAGGCAACACAGCTGTCATCTACGTGATCCTCAAGGCTCCCAAGATGAAGACTGTGACAAACATGTTCATCTTGAACCTTGCCATAGCTGATGACTTGTTCACACTTGTCTTGCCCATTAATATTGCTGAACACCTCCTCCACTACTGGCCCTTTGGAGGAGTCCTCTGCAAGGTCATCTTGTCCATCGACCACTACAACATCTTCTCCAGCATTTATTTCTTAACAGTGATGAGCATAGACAGGTACCTGGTAGTATTGGCCACAGTAAGGTCCAAGAGGATGCCACATCGTACATACCGAGCAGCCAGGATTGTCAGCTTGTGCATCTGGATCCTAGTCACCATCATAGTTCTCCCTTTCATCATCTTTGCCAATGTATACGTAGATGACCTGAAGATCAAGAGTTGTGGTCTAAATTTCCCCAAGCCTGAAAGGTTTTGGTTCAAAGCCAGCAGGATCTATACCCTCATCCTTGGCTTTGCCATTCCAGTGTCCACTATCTGCATCCTCTACACCATGATGCTCTACAAGCTGAGGAACATGCACTTGAACTCTAATGCCAGAGCTCTGGACAAAGCCAAGAGGAAAGTCACCGTCATGGTCTTCATTGTCCTGGCCGTGTGTCTCTTCTGCTGGACCCCCTTCCACCTGGCCACCATCGTGGCTTTGACCACTGACTTGCCCCAGACTTCCATAGTCATTGGTATCTCCTACTTCATCACCAGTCTAAGCTATGCCAATTCATGCTTGAATCCTTTCTTGTATGCTTTCCTGGATGACAGCTTTCGGAAAAGTTTCCGGAAGATGCTGGAATGCAGAACTTCTTGAAGAGTGCTCCGTGGGGCTTGCAGCTCCCTTCCCTCCCATGGCTTTGCAGGGGAAACTTTGCAGACTTCAGGGGGTGGCTAACAAATGCACAAGTGTTCTCTTTAGTTTGTATATAATGTATGTTTATCATTATCATTCGCAGTTTGTCCAGCATTTTCCATCTCTGCATCCCCAAACTTCACAAAGCTGTGTTTCTACGTTCTCATTTTTAATTGCACCCCAACGCGGTGAGGACAGAAAACTTCTTTTTCGAAGGTTTGCTTCTGCTACACAGCGGTCCTTTATTGCCATCTGCTGTACAGCACGGTGAAGCTGGAGACCAGCTTTCAGATTAAGGGACGGTTCAGCTTCACACAGCAGGGCTAACATTCACTTGGTGACATACCAGCAACATAGAGGATGCAAGATGAGTCTTTGGAAAGAGAAATTAACCATTTTCATGTCCAAGTGTGCACACGTGTCACAGCTTTGTTTTTGTTTGAGGGATGTCAGCTCCACCCCGACCCCAGTTTCCTTCTTTCTTGAGCTGTTAGCAGAAGTTACATTTAAACCAAAAGAAAAAGCCGTGTCTTAAAAGAAGTGCTGTTCAATAACACACCTTAAAAATGTTGTGGTTAACTGTGGGATTTTGTGTTAGAAATTATTTTTAACTACTGATTCTTGTTAAATGTCAGGTATATATTTATTTAAGAGTGATCAGTAAAATAAACTTCATGAGGAAAAAAACAAGAGACTGGTCCTTCCTTCACTGCAGAAACCTTGTGCTATTTGTCCCATGTCATTGCTACACGTATTGTGCTTTCCCTACTGTAAGAGACAACATCATCCACTGGCAACAGCTGAGGTGTTTTGTAAGTCACAAGGACACCAGCAATCACTGCAGATAGGGGTCCACCTTCAATGGATAAATAATAAAGATAAGCACTTAACAGAATCAAGGCTTGTGGTGAAGCACCTGGAGACCAAAAGCTGTACACTGAGAGCTACAAGAACTACGTGAACGTGTTGAAGCCCTATCCCCTACCTCCCTGTGAGGCTGTGGGGTGGGTATGCGCCTTCCAGCTCTCATAGCTATGGAGGATCCTCACCTCCACTGCTCACCTGCACAGCAGAGCAGGGCTCAGTGCCATGAGCAGTGTGAGTGCAATGCTCCCAGAAGCCCCTTCCTTGTGGGAAGGAAGGGATGATGACCCCGCTTAAAGGTTTCTCTGCCCCCTCCAAACTTACAAGCTTTGATCTGCCCACACCTTGCGAGGAAAGCACAGAACAAGCCAAACAGAACCTAAAATGAGCTATAACACACATACCAGAGCCCACCCAGGAGGTGAATTACCTGGAGCATGGGTCTGATGTCCATCCACAAAATAGAGCAGCAACACAAGCTCGAGCACCATCCAAGAGACAATTGTAGAAGCAGAGCCTTCCTTCAGCAGCATAATGGGCTCCTGGAGAAGCAGGTAGGGGCCCCAGGTGAGGCCACTTGGGGCAATTCAGGCCCATCAGTGCCCTGACACCAAAATCAGAAGCCTTCAGTGCAGCACGAAGGCCGTTTCTTTCTTCCTTTCTTCCTTTCTTCCTTTCTTCCTTTCTTCCTTTCTTCCTTTCTTCCTTTCTTCCTTTCCTTTTAGAAAACTGACAGAGATTTGTAATACAAGATCATTTGCATCACCTTCTTTTTCCAATCTTAAACCTGATGACTTATTGCCCACAAGGTTCAAGAGCCAAGTTTCGTGGCTCAAATCTATTTCTTCTTAGCTGCATCTTGTGCCTATGCCCCCTTCTTTATCAGAAAACTCAAGAGTTGGTCCAAATCAGAACTGACTGTGTGTGGTTGGCATTGTGTGTGGAGGGGAGCTGTTTGCTAAGCAAGCCCCAGTCACATGAGGAGAAAATGGGAGGCATCTGGGGAAGCAATCAGCTCTACCTGGAAGGTGCTGCTGGCTCCCAGGAGGCATCGCACGACTCGAGGAATTTGCAGGGGAGGGGATAGATCTGGCAGGTGGCGGCTGGGGAGTGAGACTAGTGGCTGATTTGGGAAGGAAAGCTGGGGGCTGCAATCCTGATCCACCTTCCCAGGGCAGGAGCGGGTGTGCCAGCAGCAGGTGGGGTGCAGAGGTGTTGCAGGACCCCTGGGGCAGCCCGGGAAGAGCTGAGGACAGAGGGGTGGCACAGGCACCCACCGCTTCAGCACGGTTGCCACCCACTGGCCCCAGGCTCCTGGGTGGGAAAACCTCACCAAGCGACACACGCTGTACACCCCAGGCACAAATCGCCTCGCTGGGTACAACGCGACTGCTATGAACGTTACATCAGTAGGAAAGGCAACAGAGCACCTGTGGAATCTAAATCGCCTCAAGACAGGAGGAGGCTCAGCTCCTCTTCGCTCAGGCTGGGGGTGGGGGATGCAGGAGGGGGCTGCTCCGTGCTGAGGGAGCTCCTGCTGCCCTGTGCTGCAGCCCCACAGCGCTGAGCGGCACTCTCCGCTTGCAGGTCTGCATCTCGCAGCGCCGCTCAGCCGCACAGGCAGGAGATGCTGCGAGCTCGGGCAGAGCCCGGCTGCTGGCAGCTCGCCTGCTCTTGGAGTAAGTTCACCCCTAAAGAAAACCTGAGCGCCTGCTCGAGTGGCTGGCTGGTTTGTTGCAGACCGTACCAGCTGTGTCCTGAAGGCTGGAAGCAGGGAAATAAATAGGGTTAACAAGTCGCCTACAGAACTACCCTCTGCTAGCATTATTCCTACCCAAGCATCCCTTCCGAGGTTCCCCAGGGTCACATGGGGCTCCGTCCCTCCCCAGCCCCCCCAGGTGGCCACGCATTGGGTGGGGAAGGCAGCCCAACCCTGCAACCAAAGCAGATGAACTTCCTCCTGGGATGCCTTAATAAACGTAAAGATGCTGGGTAACCCCATAGCACCCTGCCTATGCAGAGCTGGGGCCTTTTGGCTTGCTCCTACTGGTCCCCACTCTGGGTGTGACATCAGGACATCGCCTTCCTTTGTGGCACTGAGTGACGTGGTTTAGTGGGCATGGGTGGTGATTTGTTGGTGGTTGGACTAGATGATCTCAGTAGTCTTTTCCAACCTTAATGAGTCTATGATTCCTCTAGTTGCCTCCATGAAGTCCTGGAGACAAAGCTTCATCATCCTCGGGAGAGGGAGAAGGGGCCATTTCCCACCTCCAAAAGAAGAATTAGGGCTCATGCAGGGCTCGAATTCCCACCACAGGCATTAAATGCAGGCAGCTGAGAGAAAGAGAAGGGATCGGAAATTGCTATTGCTTTTTAAGTCTTTGCGCTGCAGCAAGAAATTGTGTTGGTTTCGGTCAATTGTCCTCGGTTGAGTTGTGCTGCAGCTTGTTCCCACGCGGAGCCGTAATCCCCCGGTACTGGCACAGCCTCCTGCTGCTGGTCACGATTTTGAGTGAGAAATGACATAATGCTCCAGTGAGGAATGGAGGCTCCGCTTTCAGAAGGGCATTTAGATGAGAGAAAAAGAAAAAAAATAAAATCAAAGCGAAGAAATGAAAAACAGATGAGAGAAAACTTGGAATTGAGAAGATACGAAACAGAAGCGCTTCTAGATGATATCACTGATGCCACCTCAGAAAGATAATCCATCCCTTTTCTGTACAACCTGACTTGTCCTCGGCCCTTGCCTTGTCACCTACAGATTCTGGGAGCCCCTGGGTGTCATCTGGGGTGGCGATGAGTGGGGCTGCTATGCCGCCAACCTCCGTGCTCCCACTGCAAGCACAGGAACCCGTGAGCTGCCCCGCTCTGCACAAGCCCATGGTGATGCCTGCAGGGCTCTGAGCTCGGTGCTGGGGGAGAAGGGCAGATGTGGCCCTGAGGGATACGGTTAGTGGGCATGGTGGGGATGGGTTGATGGTTGCGCTAAATGATCCTAGTGGTCTTTTCCAACCTTAGTGATCCTGTGATTCTATGGGGACTTCCCAGGCTGGGCTGTTACATGGTGAGTCAGAAAGGCACCTGAGAACCAGTTTGGGCTGCTGGGACCACAGCTACAGCAGCGCTGCTCTCATGGAGTGGCAGGATGCCAGGCATCCTCCGAAACACAGAGCTTCCCAAAGAAAGTCCCCAAAAAGCCACAGGTTGCACTGCCCTGCTTCCCCAGCTCCCTTGTGCTGGAAGGAATTTGGTTTAAAGCAAATCACTGAGTACAGTGACAGTAAATATTGCCATGTGTTTCTCACTGGCATTTGCTTTTCGTAAGTAAAGATGCAGAGAGAAAGATCAAAGCTGTCTGAATAGCTTTTAATTACGAGCCTCAATTGCTCTATTTTCTCTCAGAAAAGTATTACAATTATCTAACAAAGCTCATCAAGTGGAATTAGGCACTAGCCTGATGCTTCAAGGGCTGTTTAGTGGCTATTTTCCCTTTTAAAATAAAATAATATTTGACATCTAGATGAAGAAACAGGCACTCCTGTAAGTGCCTAAAGGCAAACCCAGGGCTCACTGCATGGATGCAGGTTGGGAAGCTGTCCCCAGGTGGAGCTGAGCTGCACCCAGCGCTGAGCACGGCTCTGGGAAGCCACCCCAGCACCTCTGGATGCTGCCACCACCTCCCACATGGGGAAAGGGGCATCCCAGGGAGGGCACAATGAGCAGCAACACCAGGCAGCTGTCCCCATTGCCAGTTTTCTTGAGAGGAGATTTCTTTCTCCCTCTTTCCCCAGGATTTCAGGGCAACTCCACCACGTCGCCTTGCTCTGCACAGCTCGTGGCTGCATAACAGGAGAGCCCAGGAGTTTCTAAAGCCCCAGACATCCACTGGACACAGCTCAATAAGAGAGATGAACAAGGAACGCAGAGAAATAAGGATTCCATTTCATAAACTCAGCCCTCAAATGAGATCAGAGGCTGGTAATTAATAAAGTCAGCTTTCAATGCAATGAAGAACGTCCCATGAGACTCAGCCTGCTGCTGCTCCACATTGAGACGAAGGACACGGTGTAATTACATTTCTCTGAGCTGTGCGCTGGAGAAACAGGGCTGCACTGGGCACGCTTCTCCTTCCCTCCCTCCCTCCCCAGGAGCCGTGGACAAGAGCTGATGGCCACATCCCATGGTGGAGATGGTGTGGTTGGACAGCTCACATCCATCCCTAACACGTAGCCAGGGGACAAGAGGCGGTTTTCCAGCCAAGCACTCTCAAGGCAAACCCCACTGCTGATGCCAAAGCAAACTGTGGGAGAGATCCCTGCTCGGATTTCCACCCCCAGCTCCCCACGGCCACAGGAATGAAGGCAGCAGGGGCAGGGCCAGGCCCAGAGGTTGGCTTCATGTTCTGCTTTTTTTGCCCTTGATCCCTGGAGGCGAGCGATCATCTCCAGGAATTTTCCCTGCGGTTAAGCAAAGCAAGAGCACGCCACGCCGAAATGAGGGGAAGTCCGAACTATGTGAGCCAACGACCTGTGCACACAGAGAAGCTGCTATTAGTGCCTAAAATTGGAGACGCGTTGAACAGCCAAATCACAACACTGGGTTTTGTTTCCCACGGCGGGGGGAAAGTAAGCTGGAAAGCTATTAATCTTGATTACCTATTGACTGCATGGCTTGTGTGTTCATTCTTCATCACGGAGTGAATCAGCACAGCGTGGTATTTTCAGGGCACTCACTGCACACGGCAAACTAAAAACACACGAAAATCAATGTTTACAGAGTGGATAGGGCTGGTGCCAACTTTGCTTGGTCCCCTCTCTGTTGCCAGGGGAAAAGTGAGTGGATGCAATCAAAAAATTGCAGGAATGCGCTCATTCTACCAGTGGTTTCCTTGGAAAAAAAATCCAGCTTCCTCTTTGGTTTCTTGCAAATTCATCCTTCGCCACGTGGAAAACCTGCTGTCTGGCAGGGCTGGTGCTGCTCTGGGCTCCCAAGCATCCTTGCCTGGCTGCAGGCTGGGGGGGAAGGGCACAGCAGGTACCTCCATCTGCACAGGAGCTGCAGTCTCTGTGCTGGAGGATGAGCATCTTTGCTGCAATTGTGGGCTGGGTGCATAGGATTGCTCTCAGAAATAGGTGCTACCGTGGTCTGTGCAGGTAGGAATTCCCACCCAGCACCTACACACTGCAGGATTGCGCATGGAGTGGGGAGTAAAGCAGGAAAAAGGAGCAAGGATGTGTGTAACACTGTGTTGCATAGAGCCATAGGTGATCCAACCTGCAGATTGCTTAGGAACATTCCAAGCAGCGCTGGCATGGAACAGCAGTTTTGCTTCCAGCAGGAGCAAATACCCTGGGACTGGAACAGATGTTCTCCAGGGGTGAAGGTGAACCCAGCCAGCTTTGGAGTATCTCTGTGCACTTCCAACTCCAGGGAGCATTTAGGGAGTTTCTGCGTTGCTGAGGCAGAAACCTTGCACGCATGGCAGAGACAGCAGCTGCTCACAGAGCAAAGCAGGGGAAAAGGGTAACGAGGTGTCCCAGGGTGCAGAGCCACATTGCTCCTCTGCTGCAGACAGCTGGGATTGCACTGCACTGAGGGAGGGAGAAAGCAAAGGCGGTGTACATGGCTGATTAGCATCGTTGTTGCCAAGATACATAACCATGTTGCTCTGTTTATTGATCAGTTCATTCTGTCATGCAACGTATCCAGGCTCCAGGGGACTGAAGGGAACAAAAGGAGTTGTGGGGCTCTTTCATCTAAAGCGCCCTCACCCCTGTCCCTTTGCACTTCTTCTCAGCGCTCTGAAAAATCCTGGAATTCCTTCTTTCAGAATGAATTACAGCCTTAACACATCTGTTACAGTGTGTTTTGAGCAAGCCTAAAGGGGCGGGATGGTGGGAGCAGGCAGCCACCCCAAGCAGGTGTGCATCGGCTCAGCACTGGCATCACCTCCCAACCCAAAAATCCGCTGCCAAACACCAACTCTCATCGCTACGCTCTAACTTCTTACAGTCCCCATATCTCAGTTCTCCACCCAGCACCACGAATCTGGGGCAGCGGTTGGTGCTGATGCCTCAGGTCCTCCCTTCCCTTCCTCTCCATTATACCCACCACGGGGGGTGGAACTCGGGGATGTGACTCACGCGATGAGCACAAGGAGCTCTGCAGTGCTGAGTGCCAGCACGCGCCGCCGGTTCTGCAAAGTCACAGCGGCGAAGCTCTGCCCACGGATTCACATGGAAACACGGCGTGGCCAGGAACGCACAAGCGGAACTACACGCCGCTCAGGATCTGTCAGAAGGAGGTTCTCCTTCTGGGGAGGGAATTCAGTTCGTACATCAGAACCCACCGAAATAGCTGGAAGGAAGCACGGGGAAATGAGTGGGAAAGCAAAGTGGGGTTTTTCTGCTTTCCTGCCAGGCTGCTCGTTCAGCAGGCAGTAAGGGCTGCTGCTGCAAATCCTTTTCACCGGGGAGGATGTAGCCATGCAGAGCACCCACCTCCCGCAGAGCAGCGCAGGGTGGGGGCACCCAGCTCCGTGCACACCTGCTCCCCAGCAGCAGTACCCGAGGTACGCACAGAGAGAGCAGAGCACAGCCACAGCTCCTGAAGGAGTTAACAAATCTGCCTCTGGGAAAGGAAAAAAAAGAAAATAGAAAAAGAGAGAGAGAGAAAAAAAAAAGCAGACATATTTACAGTCTAGCTCCTCACAAAAAACACCTTGTAAAAATAGCCTTGGCGACTTGTCAGCATTAGATAATGTCTTTATCAGGGCTGGAGTTGTGGATGATGGAAGGCATTGTGGTTCTGAAGGGCAGCGGGCATCAGAAGGGCGATTTCAGCTGGAAACTCACCTGAACCAGAGGACCTCGGGCTGATCTGCGGCACAGGAGAAGATAACTCATCCCCTTCATGGCATAAACCTCACCATGGAGGAAAGCTGTGGGCAGAACAGCCCGGGCAGGAGGAGGTGGAGGGGGCACGGCCCTATTGAGCAAAGCATCCCTACAAAACAGAGCATCCTAAAAGCCAGGGTCATTGCAGGGCACAGTTCAGCTCGTCCTCTCCTGGGCCCCTCCAGCAGTCAGCTCCAGCCACCAGCAGCAGGGAGAGCACCCAGGGCGTCAATGAATTCCACAGTACTGAATAAAGCAGCTTATTTTATACCTTTGCCATAAGAACTCACCCCTGGGTCCTTATAATTAACTGGACTAGAGAAGCATTAAAGATTTCGTTTCTTTTCCCTCGATAATTTTCTTTCTCTTTTTTTTTTTTCTGGAATAAAATAAAATAAAATAAAATCACCACCGCTAATAAAGGAACCTCTGCTGATATTCCCCTGCCTGGGTAGCAATATTGATCTCCATGCAGAGAGAAGACGCTTTCTTTATTACACATCGCACTGGACGATCAATCTTTTCTGGCTACGGAAGATTGCTTGGGCTTTGTTTTCAGAGCAGTCTGGTAATTCAGTGTTCTGCAGGACCATGCCCAGCCCTGCAGGATGGGACCCAGAGGCTGCAGGAGCTCACACTCCTCTCCATCACCTGTTTTCTCACTTTGCATGCAGGCTGCCTCCAGACAAAGTCAGCACAACGCAAGTCCCACTGACCTCAGGAAAACGGGACTGGATGCTTTGGTGGAGCTGCATGCACGCAGCAGGGGTTTCAACTGGAAACGCAAGCCCACACGTGCGAACATCCCATCCAACAACCTGCTGATCCACACAGCTACGTCTTCCAGATTCCACATCATTCCATGCACAGGGGTTTTATTTTCCTTTATTGAAGCACACAAGTAGCCACCAAGGAAATTGTCACTTACACTGCAGTAATTGTAAAATCATATCAACACAACCATTTTAGAGGAGAATTAAAGAGCCTGCATTTCAGCTGGGCAGCTGAGCACAAGCCTTTAACTCCATAGGCACAGTACAATAAAGCTTTTGCTTCCAGATTTTGTTGCTCTTCTTATAACTCCACTGAGCATGAACAGAATGCCTACACACATTCACTGCAAGGGCCACAGGATTACCCAAAAGCTCAGTAAACACACATTTATTGGTTACTTGATTATGTGAGATTGTTGCAGCATAGTCATTATAACAAAATCCTTACAAAAAGTGCCAAACGCTTTCAGAGGACATAAATCTATTTTAAAAACACGACTAGGAGCTACAAAGGGAGCATGGCTCTGCAGAGGCAGCCGCCAAGGACCTCTCTGCTCCGCCTCATGGCACTGCAAAGAGAGCCCAGCAGCCACATCCCCACTCGTACCCAACACCCCATGTCCCCCCGCACCGTGCAGCTCAGAAGACCCCACACTGCCCATGACCAATGCCATCATTGCATCCATGAGTACAACAGCCCACCGAGCTTGTTTTGTCACAGTCTCCATGGCGTGCCTGGGGCTGTATGAGATTTCCTGCTGAGTGCCTGGGGATGAACATCCATCACAAAGTGCTTACAGTGCCCAGACCTCCTCCTCTCCCGCAGCTACTCAGGGGAAGTGCTACTCATAAAGTTCTCCCTTACATGCCCCTCCAGATTCCCAATATATACGATGAGAATCGTCCCAGCTTGCAGAGTTTCAATGGATCTGGCTCCTACACATGGGACACTGGGACTGCATCTATATTTTAAGCCCAACCATAAGGGAAACACTCTACATAGAAATATAACATCAGATCCCTTTTTTTTTCTTCAGCATATATAAAGAACATGACAGCATTAAAATATTGGTAAAGTGATACATTAAAAATACAGCATCTCATGGACCAGAGCACAAGAACTATATTCATGTGAAGTCTGTACAGTTCGGCTGCCGTTGCAGCTGGCCATCTCCAAACAAGGGTCACTGCTTTCCTTCCCGATTTTCACGGGGGCAGCAGTGCTACAGGAAGAACACAGGCCCCCTGACCACCAAGTGCCCTCTGCAGGGACAAACTCTCCAGGCACGCTTCCATTACCAAATGAAACGACCGAGCATTTCATTTTACACAAAGCTCTGGGAGAGGAAAAATAGAAAACCAATCAGGTTGGCAGAAGGTGTGGCACCTCGGCAGCATTTCCCAAAGCTCTCAGCATCGCTGATGTCACTTCATCAAAATAAATGAATAAATAAATAAGCAAGCCCCCTTTTGCATGGTCTGTACACACGGAGCAGATGGGGTGGCTGCAGGCTGCCCTTCCTACCAGAAACATCCATGTCTTCTGGAGGAGCTGCTGGGCTGTCTCTGAAATGGCTTCCCCCATACATAGGTACATGTATTCATAGGCCACTCCATTCACTTCATTCCTTCCTCCTCTCATGGAGGAAGATCACCAAGGCATGCTTGGCAAGACAAACACCTTACAATATAGCTGTATCATAGCAATAGAGAGATGCGTATGTGTATATACAGACATTCTGTCCTTATTACAATGGGAAGATAATGCTAAAAAAAGCAATAGCAGCATGTAAACAAGGATTTCTGTTCATTTCATCCCTCTTTTCCTCCTCCTCTCCCCTCTCAGGTGGAGGTTTTTCTGCAGAGCTCGCCAGCTCCCAGCAGCTTGAATTTCCCTTTCCGCCAGCTCTGCTCCCTCCTCTCCCTCCCCGCATCCTTCCCCTCGTGGTGACTCATCCTGGAGATGATCTCGGGTTTTGTCTGACGGCTGTTGCCCACTTTGGCTTCAGTAAAGTCTAATTTCAGAGCGGTGCCGCAGGAATAAACCCATGCACGAGCGCCCAGAGAGGCACATAAGCCGAGGATCTGAAACGACTCAGGGAGGAAAAAAGAAATTGAATAGTCTGCGTTTTGTCTGTCTCCCAGCAGCAGTAGCGTAAGATGCAGGAGCAATGCCTGTTTCAAACCCTTAATTCCCAAATTCTCAATAGCTTTGCAAGCCACCAGGGTTTCCACAGGAAGCAAAAGGCCGATTTCAAACGTGCTCCTTAGTGCAGGGCACATCGGAACTAAAACTGCATCAAATCAGCTCTTTTGCATGCTCTTGCAGTGTCCAGTTTTCCCAACTCCCAAAATTGCTTCCTTGGTTTTCTCAGTTTTGAGGTCCTGCTAAAGGGCCGTTATCTGAGTTAGCTCTGATGTGGGAGTGGTTGGACTCTGCTGGGCGACAGCCACCATGGGGATTTCCATGCCTAGTCAGGCCGGATTGTTAGTCCCCTCCGAGTTCTTGCAGGCATAAGCCACATCCTTAGCAATGCTGCACATCCTGTTGGACATCTGGAGCTCCGTCCTGAAGGCGGTAGGGAAGCAGAACTTCTTGAAGCAAGCCTTGAAGTTCTCATCTAGGAAGGCATACAGCACAGGGTTCAGGCTGCTGTTGGCATACCCCAGCGCTGTGCAGAAGCAGGAGATGGCCAGCTCGAGCTCACTTTCGGCCTTGGCACCCAAGCACTGGACCAGCACGAAGATCTGGATGGGAGTCCAGCAGATTATGAAGACGGCCACCACCACCAGCACCATGCGGGTGATGCGCCTCAGGTTCCGGTCCTTCTCCTTGGAGCCTGAGAGGACACGGACGTTCTTGAGGCGTCTGATCATGAGACTGTAGCAAATGGTGATGATCAGCACGGGGATCATAAAGGAGAAGAGAAAAACGCAGATGCCAAACACTGGATCCCAGTAATCCACGGGTGAAGGGAGCTTAATTAGACAATCGATTTCTGCAAGGAAAAAGTGAAAAGGAGAGGAAGATCAGCAAACCCATATCAGGAACAGCAGCACCTGCACATTCCACTTCATTACGGCATGTTTAATATTGAAAAACAATAGTAGTGATGCCGAGAGGCAACAAGGAATGAGTTTAAATGGTTTTATAGCAGGGAAATTAACCCATTGGTGAAGCCAGTTCCCTCCTCAAATCATTCCCCAAGACCATAGAGCTCTCCTGGCCATCAGCATAAAACCTCCCCACCCCTCGGAGGCATTTTGACTGACCATTGTTCTCATTCTCTGCAGACCCCATCACCATTGCTGGGATGCCAAAGACAGAAGCGAGTGCCCAGATGCAGACATTCACCACTTTGGCCTTGTGAGGAGTGCGGATGTCCAGGGCTTTGATAGGGTGGCAGATAGCGATGTAACGGTCCACACTCATCATTGTCAGAGTGAAGGTGCTCGTGAACATGTTGTAGTAGTCTATAGAGATAGCAATCTTGCAGAGGACATTGCCAAAAGGCCAGAAGCCCAGGAATGTGTCTGTACCCTGGAAGGGTAAGGTCATCAGACACAAGGTATCAGCCAGAGCGAGGTTAAAGATGTAAATGTTGGTTGCTGTCTTCATCTTGGTGAATCTGAAATGTAAAAATGAGCAATGGTTAGAGCTCCTCCTGACCCTAATAGGTAAGGCATTGAAGTGTGCCAAAGAGCATTCTGTCGTGTTTAGGAGATGCTGTATTCTTCTCACCAAAGAGAAAGAGCTATATTGAATACTGCCACCTTCTTTCTACCTCCCACGTGCTTCCACAATGATGGAAACAGTGCTTTCACAATCAGTTTCATGGACAGAAAAAGCTTGTCCTCATAGACCGCAAGCAAGGACAACAAACACTTGAGGCTGTCAGCTCAGATTCACGCTCTTTGAAAAATGACTTCAGTAAAGCCAATCTAGGATTTCATCACATATGCCTTCATTATTATAAATACTGGTGAGAGCTTTACCCAGTAAGCTGATTTGAAAGGCATCATATGGCCCAGGGGTAAGTTGATTAGCCATTTTGCATGGGCTTATAGCCAAAGGCTACAGTTAATGTGAGCCATCATACCAGAAGGGGGGAGCTGGCCAGCACTGGTTAGCAGCAGACTACGAAACTCCACAATGCATTTTTCTGAAGGGAAAAAAAAAATGACACTTTGGGGATAAAGTCATGAGCCAACTCCAAGTGATTTGTGCCATATCTCCATTGCTTTTATCACGGGAACAGACTGCCCCGAAAGATTCACCTTGCTCCAGCGTTAGCCGTCTCCTCTTTGCACATGGGAAATGAGGCAAAGAAAGATGTGATCACCTGGCCAAGGATATATGCAGAGTGTGCAGGAATGGAAACTCAGCTGTGACTCCAAGTGCACCTAACCTTTCAGCTCCAGGATGCTCCTCTCACGGACAGAAGAGCTAACACACTGATATAATTTTAAAACTTCATTTCATCTATCATTTAGTATACTAATGGCCTTTGCAGAAACGTTGCCAGAAGTGTCAGACAATATGTTATTAACTGAGGACAAGTTCATTTGGGGGCAACACCAAAACCCATAAACCACAGTACAATTTTTACTTCAATATATGCATTGGAGTACTATGAGCTCCGATTTGACCTGAAATGCTCTTTCAGTCCAGTTGAGTCAGAAAAGCAAACTCACAGCTGTGCTCCTCAGTCAGCACCGTGCCCCTCCTGGATGACCTGGGCTTCGACCCTTGACCAGTGATTTGGATGCTCCAAGGAACACTATCACTGCCACACTCCGAACTCTGCCCAGACACAGGGTGACAGCAAATCTGCAGCAATCTCACCCAGAGAATCCACAGTTGGGAATAGAGTCCATTTTATCCCGACAGAGCTAGTGTCAGGAGCCAGGTGTTTGGAAGTGCTTTCTGCCAGACTGTGGCCTCAGAAAGCAAGAACAAAGGAGCCTACGTTTGCCCTTGAAAGCCAAGGGAAGCATTTGAAGCAGGTGAGTGTTGACGGAAGCATTTGATGTTCCCACGTAAGCCTCAGTCAGGTGGCTCCTGGCCCAGAAACCACAGCAGCTGAGCAAGGCAGCATGTTCTTAGAAAGATCAGATAACTTACATAACCAAAAGCAGTAAAGGAAAAATACTAGCATCCTTCCTATCGGGAAGGGGTGAGCAAGAACGGCACCTTGCAAATCCAGCACAACCTGGAAGCTGCCAGGCCTCTCTGCTTCAGGACTTCCCATGCAGTTCTGCCTCAGGGAGAATGAAGATTCCCGTGCCGTAGAGCATCATAGCTCAGTACCAGGACACAAAAACACATACAGATAAGCACTGTCAGCTCATACTTCAGGAAACTGAGTCACCTAAGACTAGCTTAGCAGATGCTTCCTGGGAGCACTGCTGCCTCTGTGTCCCTCAGCCCAGGCTTCCTGAAGGCCAAGCTTGTTCCCCCCCCACCCATGGAGGAGCATTGCACTCGGAGGCAATTCATCAGCACGCCTCCATCTCAGTCTTCTTACACTAACACTATGACTTGAGGGAATAACAGCTGCATTTTTGAACAAAGATGGCCCACTCAACCATTGGGTGAAAATATGTATTTTTTTCTGAGCAACAGGAGAAACAAGGAGCAGTCCACCTGCATCCTCCTGCCGACCTTCACATAGATTCTGAGGCTGATTTTGTGCTCTTCAAAAGGTGGAGAAATTAATTTGCACCTAATTAATTACTTCTAGCTCCACTTTCTCTGCACGCTGAGAGCCAACAGCCATTATCCCAACAAACTAATGTACCCAAACATTTCCAGAATGTTCAGTACAAACAAAAATCAATTAATCACTTCTCTGCGGATTAACCTTCCTTTTCTTTTCCTCCGGGAACTGAGAATGTTCTCTTTCTTAATCTGAACAACAACAACAAAAAAGAAAGACAAATTAAACTCTCAGGCTCAAGGATGCACCTAAGGTTCCCCCCCTGCAGCACAGCTCCAGCACAGACAAGGTCTCCACGCAGGACATGAGCTCCCCGCTGAGCCACTTTCTTGCACTCGGTCACAGAGGTAATTTCCTAATGGAGCATCTCCCACAGGGTGCTCCAGGGGCTCTCAGCTCTCCATTGTGCTCCACCTTCACCATAAATGTAATCCTCCCGCTCCGCTCTCATGCTCTCCCAGCTCCTAAAGCCTAAGACAAAAAAAGAGCTGTACAGCAGCTCAGTGCTCCCCTCCTTTTTGTTAAGCGGACCTCCAGCAGCATTACATCGGGGGAATCCTTCAGCGCAGGGAAGCCTGCATTTTGGGGGAGGAGAGAAAGCAAACAGCTTTTCCACATGCCGGCTTTGAGGTGCTGTTTCTCAGAAGGATGGATTCTGCTTCTGGCTGAGCCTCAGGGCAAGCTGCAGTGCTATTGTTTTGGCACTGTTCTTCCTGTCCATCCAGCTGCTTTACAGCATGCAGATGCCCCAGGGGTAAGGATCAGCAAACCCAGATCCTGAAACAGAGCTGCAGGCACCAGGGCAGGGGGAACAGAGGGAAGCCCGCACACCCTGGGGATCTGCAAGCATCACCTCCAGGAGCCCTCTGCCTCTTTCAGCCTCTTGGCATCAGCAGCTCCAGCTCATTGGGATGCAGACAGTCCCTTCGTCCCCTTCCCGCACAGATCTGCAGCAGGGCAGGGAAGCAAAACAGAGAAGAAAAAGCTCCGGAGGGATTTTGCAGAGCTGCTCCAGCCCTGACAGCAGAAGTCTGTGGAAACCAGTGACATCCCAGCTCCCAGCCTGCCCTTAGAACATCAGCTTTGTTCAACCTGTGGGCTATCTGGCACAGATTGTCCTGCTTTGTACCATCTCAGCCATGTACTTGCACGGTGCTCTGCACATCCCTCCCGCTCTGATCACTCTCTCGCAGCCAGCTCATCCTGAGATCTCACCCCAGTTTAAGCCTGTTCATTCCTAATGGTTCAACGCACCACAAACAGCAGATTTCAGAAGTGCGTTTCAGACTGTGGAGCCAGACACTACTGAAAAAGCAGCCAGCATCGGCAGCACATAAATCCTATTCATTACCTGGGCAGGACAGTGACCAATGAGCAGGGGTTAAGGAGGCTGCCATCAGCACTGATGCTTCGGGACGGACCATTTTCTCACCCTTTGAGTCCTGCCACTGCGTCTGGGTAACAGCTTTGAAAAACAAGCTGTGTTTCCCCCCCACTACAAGGGTCTCTGGGGGAGCAGCACCAGGAGGCAGGACAGATGGGGACAGGGACATTGCATGGCCCTGATCACTGCTATGCTGAGGGCTACGGCTGTGCCAACCCCTGGGGCTCACAGGGATGCTGACGGCTGCCAGGAGTGCGGCTCTGGGTTAAGGAGGGCATTTGCCAGCAGCTGCTCTGCAGCAGGATGCTCTCATCCCCATGAACAGGCTGCAGCCACCTCTGCTGGACTGATCAAGTCCTAAATGCTGGCCCTGCTCCTGGAACTGCCCAGTCCCAAGAAGCACTGGGAACCAAGCTGCAAATTAAACATCACTCAATTACCGTTGCATTTGGGTGACTCCCTTCAACTCATTCCACCAAAACCAGGGGATACCAAGAGCAGAGGCACTGGAGCTGCAGGAGCTGCCAGCAGGGGACAAACCCTGATAGCAGGGCTGCCACGTGCCATGGGAACAGCTTGCCCACATCCACAGCGACCCAGAAGTCGGAGGGCTGCAGATCTGTCCCCCACAGCCCCTGTCTGAAGGATTCCCCCTCCCACTCTGCACAGCACAGACCCCTCCACATGGGTTTT
The DNA here is from genome assembly GCF_002078875.1 of Numida meleagris. Lineage (NCBI taxonomy): Eukaryota > Metazoa > Chordata > Aves > Galliformes > Numididae > Numida > Numida meleagris. The sequence goes on from NC_034427.1 coordinate 9,082,600, forward strand.
CCTTCTCTGCAATTTATAACAATTGCCTTTTTTTTGTTTTGTTGCTGTTTACACTCCAGGAAAAAAAAAAACTAGAAGAGACTAATACGGAGAGAGCCGAGGTCCCAGCTGACCTCACTGCATCCCCTGGGTCTGCATCACATTAACCACTCACTCAATTTCAGCTCCGAGCCACGCAGCTGGTCAACGTTCTTCCATTAAAAAGCTTTCTATTAAGAAATCAGCATCTCTGAAGTGTCCTATTAACTTCATTTTCCCTGGCTCATCACTGCCAGCTGCTCTCAGCCCCCATGCACAGGGATCAGTGGAGGTTTCGAGCAGGAGGACAGACAGCACAGCACTGCCCTGCAGGACAGGAGCAGCAAGGTAGAGTTGAGGATGCTCTCAGCATCACCTGGAGGCTGTGAATAAAGGGGTAGGGGTCTGGCATCTAAATACCTAAAGAGCTGCTTGAACTGCTTTGAAACCACGTACATCAGCAGGGAGAGCTGAGCAGCCCCAGCGCTTTGCTGACTGCTCCAGGCTCCCAGGGAGCTATACCAGGAGGGAGAGCTGGCACAGAGGGAGGCAGCCGCCCATGAAGCCCCATTGCAAAGAGCCCTGGAAATAAGGCATCATTCCTAGGGAGGCTGAGCCCAATGAGCAGATTTAGCACCAAGGAAAAGTCCTCCAGACCATCACTGCCAAGCATCACAGCAACACAACTGGGGAGAGAGGGCTCCCCAGGCCAGAAGCTGTGTACTGTCCATCATTCCCTCCCTCAGCACCCCTGGGGCCATGAAGGTTTGGGGCTTGGTCTCTCTCACACAGCACTGCTTTGGTTGCTCTCATGCATGGGGAGACACTGGGCAGCTGGGTCCGCAGCACCTCAACCCACGGGTCAGCCATGCCCTGTACCATCATGAAAGCAACGTATCTCCCTTTGCCTTCCCTTTTCTTCCTGAAAAGGAAAGGTTACGGGCATCCAACATTGCAGAGGTCAGCGATAGGAGAGAACCCAGCAGCCTGTTTACCCCACCCCCCACCCCTCTAACACTCTCTGCATCGTGATGTTCAACTCCTTGTTCCACCCTCATTAAAAGCAGCACAGGAAATGTATGCAGAAGAGAGCAGACGAAAAGCAGGAGGAGGGAGGAGAGGCATTATCCGGGCTGGCAAGGAACTCCGCAATTCTCTGCTCTTCTCCGAGCAGAACTAAGCCCCAGACGAGGTAGATTTCCACAATGGGCCCCTTACTGTCCAGGAAATAGTGCTCCTGACAAGAGCCCTTCTCAGTCTTACCCAATTAGTGCCTGGAGCACTGGAAGGGGATTGGCAGTCACATGGTGACCGGTGCTACAAATTAATAGCTCCAAATGTTAAATCACTCCAAATACAATAGAGAGGTAGGCTGGCTTCTACAACCAAGGGGAAAACCCAGAGGAGGCTCTGAATAGGTTTTTTTGCCTGAAATACCAAGAGATTCCAAACTTTCCCTCTGTGCTATGAAAAATACTCATTCAAACAGAACAAACAGGCCTTCCTGAAGCCTCCCATTTCCTTGAACAATGATTTTTTCAAGACTTTGTGTTTCCCCGCTCCCTGAAAAACAGAAAACAATTACTGTCAGCATCACCACATTGTTCTTTTGGTGGAAGAAAATACACCCATTTCTTACAAGTAGTCCTGTTATGCCCGGTGAAATATAAGCATGGAAAGACGAAAAGAGCTTCTGTAGGATGCACCACAGTAGATTCTCCCATCTTTCCCCATCAATGGAAGTGTATTGCTGAGAGTCCCAAAAATACGATGTTTTGCCAGCAACCGGTGTTCAACCCACTAGAAAAGATGCAGCTTGAGGCATGAAGCCCAGCAGCACTCATGTTCAGGAAGCCAGCCAGGCCAACAGCAGCATCCTCACACCCTCACACTAATTTGGCAGCTCTGTGTGAATTTGCATGCTTGGCCATGGTCGGGTTTGGGATACTGAGTTTGTTTCTATCACCACATCTGCTCCCGAGAGCAAGGGCAAGGAAACAGAAGTTCTGGGCAGAGATAGTCAAAAGCTGCTGCTACTGTGAGCCCAGAAGGGTCATTGCCCTGAGTGCAGCTCAGTGTTGGTCTCAGCCAGTACTGAGTTACCAGGAGATATCAATGGGGAGGATCAGAGGGAAACAGCAGTTTCACCTACACACACTTTTGCTCAGTTGTAACTTCTCCAAGTCACATTATTCAGCCTCACATAGAAGTTTTGGGTAAAAAAAAAGCAAAAAAAAAAACACAGATCGATATCAAAAATGGGACAAACAAATAGTTATATCTGTATATGTAGAGTTGTACTGGCTAAAAGAGAAAGGAAAGAGGAAAAGACTTCAGAGAACGGGGGAGGTGACACTTCTCTTGAATTTTCTATTGTTTAAAACCATTAAAAGCAAAGGACAAGATGTTCCAGGGGAAATTCCAGGGCTCAATCTCACTTTTTTTCCCCCTCAGGCCCCATCTATACAGCTGGAAGGTAACCAAGCCAAAAGGACCAGAAATGGAAGCCACTATTTTGGAAGTGCAGCCCTGCACAGGCACAGCACATACCCACCTGCCCAGGACACTGGGTTGGGGTTTCTGTGTTCTTAGTGACACATCAGCCACCATCCTGGGGTTCTCCTGCTCCTTAGGGGGACCCCTCTCCCCAGAGGCCACTACATACACGTTGTCACAGCAGCCAGCCCACTTCCATGAGGACAAAGCGATGGCAGCTGCTCAATCCCATGAGACTTCTGCAGCCAGCAAGGGAATTCTGTCAGAGCTCCTCCTGCCACACACCTAAGGCTCACGCGTGCTCTGGGTGAGGACTCCCTTCCCTTCCTGCACAGCACCTCAGGCACTCCCAGAAGTTGTGGGACAGGAACTTTTCATTGGCAGATTCACTGCTCACTGCATACACACGCACCCACAAACACTGTGCTACGCTGAACAGAAGCACCAGCAATCCCAGAGTGGCACTGCTTCGCTGCAAACCTCCTCCCTCCACCTCCAGCCTCCCCAGCAGGGATGTGATCCCTTCTCCTCTCCCTACACTCATCCCCAGGAAGAGCTCTGCCAGGCAACTCGATGAACAGGAGTGTCACTTGGTCCTTGTGGCAGGGATCTAGCCTCTGTTCACTGAGGCTTCATTTTGCAGCATCTCCCCCAGCCCGGTTGTGTGCATTCAGTGGAGAGATGCTCTGGGAGCAGAGGGGCTCCTGGCAAGCGTGGGATTTAGTCTCAGTGTCTGAATATCTGCTAATTATTTTAGTCTTTTTTGTTGAAGGAGGAAAGTTTACATTGTATTTTCTGTGCTGGCAGCGCTCACTTGCACCAGGAATGCGCTGAGATTTATATAGAATGGAAACTGATTCTATACAACACACAGCACTGAGATCACAAGAGGGATGCTGGCACTTGACACAGAATCACAGCCCCAACAGTTGCAGGAGCTTACTTTGTACTTACAGGGGAGAACACGGTGTCTGCCCACAGGAACTAGGGCGGTTCAAACCACAGCAGGAGCAGCCAGAGAGGTCAGACAGTGCTGCAGGAGCAGCCCAGGCTCTGCGCTGTCCCCCTGGAAAGGTCCCCCAACCCCAGAGCCAGAGAAGTTGCCCTTATCTCTGCAGCATCCCGCTGCCTCTTATTTACACCCATATTTCCTAAAGAGTTGGAAAAGCTGCATCATTACATTTTCTCCCTGTAAATGCAAGGCTGAGCCTTCCAGCAAGCCCTACCCCTCAGAACTTGGTTCAGCTCCCAGATGGAGCAGCACCTGCACCCACAGCGGGATGCTAGGCGCAATGCAGGAGGGAGGAGATGTCCCACAGAGAAGCAGGCATGCCCTGGGTGCTCCCAGCACTCCGCCCTCCCCAGGACACCCCGCTCCCTGCCCATCAGCTTGCAAAAAGCCCCACTTTTTGAGCAGATCTGCTCGCTCTGTTCCATTCTCTGGGTTAAACTTTAGGAGGCACCAGAGGGCAGCTGAAAGCTGGTGGGAACCTTCACCATGCCTAGGAAGGGAGAAAGAAAAAAAAAAAGACACAACAAATAAAACCCAAACCATTAAACAGATGCCACACCATTACCTCTAAAGCACGTTGCAATTACCGGAGAATCACCAGTGCACTCCTCCTGCAGCACTGATTTATTCTCTTATTTATACTATATTATTCTCAGGAGGTGCTCGCCCTGCTCCCAGCCCTCCCCTGCACGCTGCCTGGTGCCTACCTGACGATCACATACATGACGGAGCAGTTGCCCACCAGCCCCACAATGCACACAATGGAGTAGACGACCACAATGGTGATCTTGATGCTGAGCGGCAGGAAGCTGTCCCCCGTGCCGTTGTTGAACCAGTTGCTGGGGAGAAAGCTCAGGTTCAGCATGGAGGAGTCGTTCAGCAGCTTTCTCAGGTCGGGGTCTTCCAAAATATGGGCAGGGAAGAGGGGGTCCATCGTGAACCACCAGCCTGCGCCGAGGACCTGGGGCACCAAAGAGACAGTTTTAAGATTGGCTGATGAAACGGGCAGCGCAGGATCACAGCACAAGGAACGCGAGGGATGATGTATTGCTGGGGAGAGTGCAGCCTCCCTTCCAAGCTCCCCAGGAGCACGGAAATGGGATGCAACCTCCGGAGCTCGGTGCACCCTGAGCTCACATATCTCCACACTGCCAGCACAGCGGGCGCGCAGGCTGCACAACTCCACCCCTCCCGGGCACTGGGAGCCCCCCACCTGCATCCCAGATGAGACTAGAAGCCCCTATTGCAGCTTTGTGCTCCCCAAGCCACCCCTACAGCAGCTTCCAGTTGGAGCTAAGTGCTCACCCCCCCCTCCTCCCCTGCCCAAAGCCAGCTTGCTGCAGCCCTGCAGCATCCCCTGCAAAGCAGCAGCAAAAGCTCAAAGTTAATATATATTAAAACATATAGGCAGAGATAACGTAAGCCCCTGCTGGCTGCTTACCTGCGTACGGGTTTTCCTTCTACTGCGGCCGCATCCAGGCAGCCCCGCAGGAAACAAAGCCGGGCTGGGCACGGCCAGAGGCTCCGCTGGAGGGGCTGCACCCCCGGAGCGCAGGTTTTAAGGAACAGGGAAGGATGGGGGGTGGGGGGAGAGAAAGAGAGAGAGAGGGGGAGGGAGGGAAGGAGGGAGGACAGCGGCTGGGCAGAGCGAGCCCGGCTGCTGTCACTGCGTAAAAGCAAAGCGAGGGGGAGAAGGAGGGAGGGGAAGAAAAGGAAAAAAAAGGAAAAAGCCAAACCCACCAAAGCAGAGCGAGCCTACACCTGCGGGCTCCGTCCCCACCTCTCGGAGCTGCCGCCCTCCCCCCGTTACCCCGCAGCCGGAGCGGGGGGGGGCTTCAGCACCGGCTCCCGACCCCCCCGCAGCCCCCGGCAATGTCCCGCACCCACCTGGGGCTGAGCGCTCCCGGAGCGGAGGCAGAATTGGGGAAATTTAACCTAGGAAGCGGCAAAACGGCACAGAGGGCTGAGAGCCGGGGCTCTCCAAGCAATGGTGGCCAAAGGTGTGTGTGTAGGGGGGGGGGGGGTTAGGAAAGGTTGTAACCCAGAGCATCCCCTGCTTTGTCTCACTTCAAGGAGTACATGGAGCTCCAGCACTGGGGCCATGGGGTTGGAGTGGGGGGAGCCCTGCAGACCCTGCCCCCCCCCCCCCCCCAAATCCAGCCATGGGATGTGACCACAGCTGCCTGCCACCCCCACATACGGGGGGCAAATGGGACCCTGGGCTCTGCCCTGCTCTGATCCCACACCAAGGGCACACTGCCTGCAGGGCCTCATGCTCTGCTGCCCTACTCACCTGTCACAGCTCCCTGCAGAAGCCATTTTCCAGCAGTTTGGGG
>NC_034427.1:9088516-9093668 GCF_002078875.1 Numida meleagris
CAACCAAACAGTTCAGCACACACAGGTATGGCCCAGAAGGAGATGGAGAGAAGGATGACAGCATCCTTGGGCAGCAAACACTGCTTCTCTTCCAGAGCCCACAGGCAGCCCAGGAGAGCAGCTTGAGCCCAGCAGACATCACTGACAGCCCTTGCTGCTCCAGTTCCACATTAAAGCTGGAGATCTTTAGCACAGAAGCTGCACCTTCCTTACCAGTAATGGTACGGGAATGCACAGCAATGTTCCTGCATGCTTCCATGAAAGCAAGTCCCAGCTCTGAGAGGGAACAGAGAGAAAAGCAGGCACCAGAGATACAGCCCTCCTGTGCGAGGCAGGAGTCCTGGTGTTTGAAGGCATCTTGGTCAGGCCAGCAGTTTTGGGGGGTGACCAAACAGTTCAGCACACATGGGTATGGCCCAGAAGGAAATGGAGAGGAAGACTACAGTCTCCTCCGGTGGCTTGCACCCCAAGAAATTCCTTAGCCTTCTGGATTCTCATTTTGTGTTAATCCAGGGCAGCAAATGCAGCATGCGCATTTATTTTCTGCAGTGCTCATTTTGACTCCATAAGCCCAGTGTTTTGGGATGAGTGCTGTAAAGGGGGAAAAGAAAAATAAATCAGGATTACCACCTCAAACCACTGAGTACCACAACATGCTTTGTGTCCATGACAAAACTCTGCCAAAAGCCCTCCTCCATTTGGCATCCTCACTCTGTTCAGTGTCCTCTCCTCATGTAGGAAAATCCAACGTATTCCTGCTGCACCTTCAGTCCCAGTGCCTCTGCTCCACTCAGCGTGACCCCAGACCTAATCCAATCACAGAATTTTTGAGTTGGAAGGGGCCCTTGAAGTCCATTGGTCCAGCACTCCCTGCAATGAACAGGGACAGCTACATCTCCATCAAGTGCTCAGAGCCCCTCCACCCTGAGCATCTCCAAACCCCCAGTTCAATCATGAATGTTCACCCTTACATAACAGATCACTATTCCACTTTCTGTTCCTCCAGATCAGTGGGCAGACATCCATTCCATGATGGCTTTCTTCCTCAGAGATCTTCCCTACCTCCTTTGGCATCTCCACACCAGAATGAAGGCCAGCAAGATTTCATCTATGAAGTCCAGAAGGAATTCTCCCAGCCCATTTCTTGGAAAAAAAAAAAGTGATCGCCTCCTCCGCTGGAGGGCTTCTATGCAGACAGCAAAGTAACAACAGCCAAAAAAGAATGAGCCAAAAACAAAGTCCTCTTTCCAGGTGATGGCTGCCCAGAAAGAGCACATGAAGGCAGCAGATGACACTATGAAGAGATGCTGGATTTGCAGAATGCAGCCAGAGCATCAACAGATCAAGGACACGTTCAGTGCAAGCACCATCCCCTCCCTCCCTGCTCAGTCCCCACTTTCCACTCAATAACTGAAAAATAAGATTCAAGCTAAAGAGTACACACAAATGTGGTAACTAATTAGAATATCCATAACAGATCAGTGCCAATGGTTGTATCCGCTGTTGTCTCAGTTTGGTTGACTCCATGAACACTGTTCCATAACTTCAAGAATTTTTGCTGCTTTTGCAGAGATCAGCCCACAGTCCCCTGCACTCCATAGGAGCAGAAGCCCACAGATTTTTGCCTTTTCCTTTCAGGAGGTGAAGCCCCTGTATCAGAGCTGTTTCGCCACCTTCAGCACACTTCACTGTGCTATTTAATCAAGGCCATTGTGAGCAGAGAATTAATTTCACAAGATGGGAAATTATTTCTAACAGAGATAAGGAGGTAGGCTGGGGGATGCAGCGTGCTGGGCCAGTAGGAGAGCAGAGGGTCAGAAACCCATCCATCACTGCTGGGCGGATGGAAACTAAGAGCATGCAAAATTTTAATTAGCAACATTGGTACTCTCACCATCGATGGGCAGGTGGAATGTGTTCTTTGGATATTCATCATTACTCTGAAATCCAGCAACTAACAATGCGCACAAAAGGAGATGCCTCATTTCTCCCACCACTGCCTGTGGTGTAAGCACTGAGAACACTTCTGGCTGACATGCACGCCCTTCTCCCATCAGAACTGATGGCACTGGCACACATTGCCATCTGCAGCACATTGCCATTGATCAAGCCACTTGTTTCCCTATTATAGAGCTGGGTTAAACTATTTAGTAGGGTGAGAAACAGATGCCACAGGCAGGTTGCTCTGTTCTCTGCCATTCAAGATGTTTGTAAGCACAAAAGGTCCTGCTTTGGGGATCAATAGTTCATGCATTTCAAGGGTCAGCTCTGAGCATCACTGCTCCCTTCACCAGGTCAGTGCAGAGCAGCACCACCAAGCACTGCATCTCTCAACACCAAGGAAACAACCAGAGCAGGTACCAGCATTCTATATAGAGAACTACATGGCAGATAGAGATATCAGAGCAAGAATTTTCCAGAGGTGGAAAACCTGCAGAACATTCATGGAAAGCGAGACCTGGGGCAGCCGAGCTGTGGAAGAGCACAGAGCAGTCTGTGCTCACCCTGCACTGGCTCAGCAAGACAGAAGATGCTGGGCTCCGTTTATGAGCACTGATTGCTTTACATAATGCCACAGATCTATGGCAAACAGCATCAGAGGAGCTGACAGGAAGCAGTGAATGAGAAGTCAGGGCAGAATGGAAAAAACAACCACCATCCCTCAGGCTCAGAACCACCTCTCCAGAGTCCCTGCTGCGAAGGGATTCAGTACTACTTCACAGAGATGGTGCTGACAAATTCCCTTCCTCCAGCTATGTTATAAATCATGCAAGAACGCGAGGGAAGAAGGATTCCAGAAGTGGATTATCCGCCTTCCATCACTGATGAACTGCTTTGAAGAATGAGAAATAACATCTATTAAGAAGAGGGCACGTTGACTTCAATATTTGCAATACGAATTCATTGTAGCTTCTGCATTTGCTCCATCAGTCTCCTTTTGGAGATGGCAGAAGTCTCCACAGACCCTTTCCAGGGATGCAAAGCATCAGAACCGATAAACTAAAAATACATACAAGTTCAACAGGAATAAGCAGGGGCCTAGGAACAACCAACATCAGAAAAAAAGGCTCCTCCAGATTCCTGGTGCTGAGGCTGCAGGCAAGGGCTGATCCTCAACAGGCATAGCATACAATAAAAAACTCATGCAAGAGACAGCTGATCCCTGGGTGCACCTCAGCAGTAAAACTGGAATCAATTGATTGCTCTTTCTAAAGCAGTAGGACCGAAAAACAAATATATTTCCTGCCCATCTCAAGCATAAATACAAAGGAAATCTCTCCACTTCTCCTCTCATCTTTCTCCTTCTATTTGCTTTCCAGCACCCAAATCCATGTGGTTACTACGCCAGGGAATACATCTGCTCCCACTCCATCCCCTGGGAGTATGCAGTGGGAGAAGAGAGAGCCATTCTGCTCCCAAAACCCGAGTGCAGCCTCACGAGAAGAGCTGCTTCAGTCCTGCTCAGTTCCTCCCACATTCCCTGCGTGCCTTGGTCATACCCCTCAGCCACATCCAGAGGGACAGCAGCCACCCACAGCAAGGGTCCCACAGCCCTCAGGCATCAATACAGGGCTCTCAATAAGGGGAGTAACTTAACATCAGCAGCCACCTGTATTTTGCAGGACAGCCTTACATCATGAATTCATTTAAAGTAAAATACCTCAAGTTCTAAGAGGAAAAGGCGCGTGCCTGACACCACCACCCCCCCCCCCTTCACAGATACTTTATTGTTTGCCACCATTATTAGCAATTTTCCAGGGAGTGATCATTTCAGGTGGTTCTGAATGAGCCCATTAACCATCTTCTCTGTAACATTCTATCCCTCTTTATAGCCTCATTCCTTTTTCCATCTCAAACCCATCAACTCTGAAGTGAGCAGATCTCTGCAGTCTCATGAGACAAACCCTCCTTCCTCCAGCCATTCCCTCCCCAGGACATAGATGTTGGCCCCCACTCTGTGTACAGGCACCCGGTGACCATTGCTCAGTACTGTGGGCCCCCACAGCCCAGGTGCCAGGAGAGGAAGGGGCTCTGATTTAGGAGAAGGAGATGACAGCGGTGCTATTTGCACTGCCACCATTAAGACAGAAGCAATGATGCACACAGATCCTCCAAGCCCCATCCCAGCACCTCATCCTCTTGTCCCTAAGGGAAGAGCACATCTCTGTGCTCAGATGGCAGAAGCCCTTCAGGGCAGAGACCTGCTCACCACCTCTGCCCTGAAGTCATTTCATACAGCAAGCATCGTAGGACAACAAATTTACTGCAGAGTAGTCCAGCACTGAGATATTCAGTGGCCATTTGCTCTTTGCTTCCCTCTGAGCTTTCTTTTCTCAAGGTGATGTCACTCAAGATCTTGTTGTTATTTAGATCACTAGCAGCAGAAGCTCACCAGCTTGCTGTTGGGCAGCTTGTTTCCACAGTCCTGCCCCACCTAAGCTCAGTCCCTGAAGCATTCTCCTGTTCTGTTTTCTAGCAAGAAGAAATTATAGATGCTTACAGAAGATTTCAAGGAATTGTAGAGGGAATTATATTCCTGTCCATTTTTCAAAGGCTTGAATATCCGCCTTTAGAAGATTCCAGTCGCTAGCAAAACCATCTCTAGGAAGAAAAAAAAGGAAATGAGAGAGAAAAGGAAGACAAATGCCACTGAGCCATCAGCTAGGTACAGAATATGTATGTAAATAATATGCAACAAGCAGCAGAACCATAAGGCCTTCTTGCATATGCTATTTATGTGACTGTCATGCTCATTCTGAAGATGTCATGCAAAGAGCCATGCCAGCAGTGCTGTACATATGCTCCAAATTTCATAATTTTATGTGGGATTGAGAGTCAACTGCTCTGCTGGGATGAGTTGGTTCCAGCAGAACTGTGCTGCTTTACAGGAGCCAAAAACCAGGGCCTGAAGGTTTGACAGAAAAGGGTAACACCTCTAAGCAGCACGCAGCCACGCAAGCCCCACGCTCACAGCTCCTTCTGAAAAATAATCAGCTGCCCTCAAGAGAACAGCCTCCCCTTGTCCTGCAGCACACCATGCTGCTCAGACACCCCTCCCAAAAACGATACTTTACCTCCAACCCAAAGCCTTACCTAGAAGCAGTGCCACTACTGCTCAGCTGCACCCACATCTCCCACTCCACCACATTCC
>NC_034427.1:9093723-9102919 GCF_002078875.1 Numida meleagris
CCCCCCCCATATGGCCCTTTTATCTCCAGCTCCCAACGTGCCCCACCTGTGCCCAGCCCAGCACTGGGACCCACTGGTGCCACCTGGGGCTGCAAACCTCCTGCACCGACCGTCTGGGATCTGGTTGGGCAGAACTGATGCTGGTATTGAGTATGTGTGATTAAGCCAGGCCTCTGAATGTGAAAAAATGTGTGAAAAGTTCCTGAGAGACAGATATCCTACTACAATTTCCACTTCTGAATGTGAAAACTGTGTGAAAAGTCAGTAAGGAGTAGATAGGCTAACACACTTGTCACTGCTGGGCTCTCAAACACAAACCAGAATAACAGCAGCCCATAGAGAACAGGGCTGGTATTGGAGGAGGCATAAAGTTCCATACAGGTCCTCTCAGGACGGGGCAGCTCTCTGTGCATAGGATCACAGTCATTGAAGTTGGAAAAGACCTCCAAGACCAAGTCCAACCCCAACCCACCCCACCCTCTCAATGACCACATCCCTCAGTGCCACATCTCCACCTCCTGACATGTGACCGAAGCTTTCCATTTCTAATGCAATAAAAGATCTGCACAGGTCAGGTTTCCACATGGCTGAGGTTTGGTGTAGAAGGATTAGGACCCTCTTCTGCACTGAGGGTCAACCATGCAAAAGGATGGGCTCAAGGGCAAAAAATTCCCAACTTTTCTTGAAATTGAAAACCAAAACAAGAACAATTCAAAAATTTAAGACCTCTGTTGAGATCTTTTCTTTGCATGAGATGACCCTGCAAGCTGAAGCATTATCTCAAGCTATCAACTGGTTTTAGGTAAATCTGAATGAGGGCTGAGGAAAGGGGAAGGGAAAGAGAGGGGAAATGGCATTTCCAAAGTTGTTCCCTTACCTCAGGGTCAGTTATACTTCTAGAGGTTTGAATTTGTGCTTTCCTGCAGACTTCAGGCTCCCATGGAAGATAGATGAGGTTATACAATGGTCTTGGTGCCGCCTCCACCAGAAACCAGCAGTGCAGCAGCTCAGCCCTGCAGTCACCGTGGGTGGGGGTTAGGATTTGTGCAGGAATGCCTTTTATTGCCTCCTCATCTCTGTGAATCTTGGAGCGTGACAGTAAAATTTAAACGACTTCACAGTTCTGCCTTATTCCTGTCCTCCTTGACCTGGTTTTCTTCATTTATGTCTTCAGGTGATGAGCCATTATGGAGCAGCACCTACGCATCCCATTAAAAACCCCACAGCCTGTGAAATGGGTTACTGTGCACCTCCTGCCCAGCCCCTCACGAGCTCTTCCATCAATTTGCAGATCCCATCGGAACCAGCAGGTGATGCTGAAGCAGAAAACATGGAGTTCCTTCTGCTTTCTATTAGGCTCTTATTTTCCTTCCGTAAAACTCATAAGTGAGAAAAATACTGTGATCTTGGTGGGGGATTTAGAAAGTGTAGGATATAAATGATGACATGCAGCATATGGCTTTGTTCTCACCCTCTAGTCAACTCCTCAATCCCTGCAAATACACGTGGGATTTTTCACACCTAGAACGCAGCGAGGAGGACACCTGATAGAAGAAAGGACATTCCTCTAGCAGGAGGTTGGTTGGGTCCAAGCTTTCCTTGTGCTGCCTTCACACAGCACTTGCACCTCCCTAACCTCACTGTGACGTTCCCGGTGCGTGTCAGACACCGCATTTCCCCTTGTGAGTCTGCAGGTGTTGCAAGGAGCATTGTGCAAAGCAGCTGTGCTGGGAGAGCAGACTCGTGGTCAGCACCTTGCTGATCCCTGGGGCACCCATCTGCAAACAGAAGGCAGCACAGCAAATGACCCCGTCCAAAGCAAGGAGAGATGGCTTTTTCTTTTGCAAGGCATGCGTCATCAGCAGTTTGTGGGAGTCATACTGATTTGCAAGAGTCGGTGGAAAATCTCCTTGATGGTCTTCTGTTGAAGCCTGAATGTTGCAAGGCTTAGCAGTGCTACAAATGCATCTCTCTGGGATTTTTCTTTGCTCTCACTGCTTGAGATAATTCTTCATCTAAATACTTCTGCTGGGATCTCTGCCTGTGCAAGAGATCGTATTTATTAGATAAAAAGAAGAAACTGATATGTCATCGCTAAACATCAACAAAAGCTCCTGTTATTGCCAGCATCCACTGTGAGATACAAGAACTCCATCATCCTTTCCCAACTCCACACCACTGCGGGGGCACAGCTCGTGCTCATGTCCCATTTGCAGGCAGCCATGGCACACACAGCTGGCCATTCTTGGCCACCAGATGCGAAGCTGCTTCATTCCCAACTGGTTGAGAGCCACCAGCAGTGCCCCCCTCACCTTGCAGATTTCCCTCCCCTAATTGAGGCAGTCCCGAGCCCAAGGCCCTCCCTGTCATTCTGTCATCCCTCTGATGTGCAAAGTGCGAACACGTAGACTAAATGGCTTTTGCCTAATGTTGGCCTGTCTGTATAGCATCAGGAGGGATAACTTGTTCCATTCCCTTGGCCATGACTCCGTTTTTCCCCCAGCTGTCAGCTCAGGCATGTGACACGCGCTTATTTTGCTCAGACAAAATCAAAAAATCAAATCAGTACATTTACCAGAAACATTAAACTGTGGGGAAGAGACACTTGATAGGCAGCCTCCACTCCAGGGGATGGGAAATGCAAAAGCTCTATCTGACAGGCCGTGACATTTCCAAGTATTGCCAAACTTCAGCAGCAGAAGGGGAAAAAATAATCTTTGGTATGTCAAGGGACCTTCAGTCCTGCCCCATCCACTGCCAGGACCAAGACCCACATCATAGAGTCACAGAATAACCTGGGTTGGAAGGGACCCATAAGGATCGTCAAGGCCAACTCCTGGCTCCATACAGGACCATCCGAAAATAAGACCAAATATTCAAGAGAGCCTGGAAATGGGCACCAGAAAACAGCCCTCAGCACCCCAACAAATACATTGTATTTGCCCCATTGCTTATAAATTGGGAGCTGGAGGTGCAATGCACTGGTCCAAGCATGCAAGGAGTGTGCACATGAGCAGGCATACAAGGAGTGTAACGCACGTTTTCCTCCAGTCCTGCTGGATTTGCACAGGGGATGTTGTGCTCCCTGCATCCCCCATGGCTTTGCCGGCCCAAGTCCCATCCATTCTCTTTTAAGGAAGTCCATCACTGTAACCAAGTGCCTTCCAAATATAACTAACAGTAAAATCTGGTAGGATGCCTTTAGTTCCAGTGTTGAAATGCACTGGGCTTAATAGTTTTGCTTGATGAAGGCATTCAGTATAGATTTGAGTTCCTTCTGTTTTCCTTCTCCTGAGGTTTTAGCTCAGTTGAAGCGCACTGATTTCTGCAAAAACACCTAAACCATGAGGATCCAAAGAGAACAAAGAAAGCTCACAAACTCAGTGAGAATTTTCACTTCCCCTTTTCATCTCTAGGTCAATCCTTGATGAATTCCAGCCAAACTTTGACTTAGTTTCAGTCAAACTTGCACAGCATTTTTCCTAGAAAGACGCGATGCCACTAACTCTCCAAGCTCCAAGTAATAAAAGCCAAAAACCCTGGGTAAGAGGCACGGTGACCTTGATGGAAAGGTAACAGAATAAACGTGGAACAGAAACATCTGAAGTCCTCTGCAGTGTCCTTCCGTGCCATCGGCTGTCTCAGATGCAGAAAATGTCACCTCTGGCAAGCAGAGGGCTTAATCGAAAACTAAGTTCTAGGAAAAAGGAAGGGAGAAAGAAAGCAAAAAAAAGAAAGGAAAATATTTGCTTTCATTCTAAGAGATACCAGATGCAGCTGCTGCCCTCAAGGAGAGCGCTGAGAAATAATTTCCTCATTGGCTGAGGGCTGTTGGGCTTTTTGCTCGTTAACAATGAGACACAACAAAACCTAAGGAGAGGAGAGGAGGCGGAGAGGGCACATGGAGCCCTCTGAGGCCAGAGGAGAGCCCTGGAGGATGGGGAAGCCATGGCACATCCGTGCCCCCGCACAGCCAAGGGCTCTCGAGAGGCAGCAGCAGATTTGGGAGTGCTGAAACCATCTATGGCAGCTGCAGGAGCCGGGAGTAAACGTGCTGCTATCAAAACAAGCCCTGCTAGCACTGCGACCAACACACACAGCAGTGCCTGCCAGCTTCTTCTCCCTGCTAGCCTGCACTCCTCCACCTGTTCCCAGCCTGTCTGCAGCCCGTCCTTCACTTTGTGTGGAAGGGTGCTCCCTCCATGCGGGTCTGCCATAGGTCTGTTATAGAATCATAGAATCGTAGAGTCATTAAGGCTGGAAAAGACCTCTGAGATCCCCAAGTCCAACCCCAGCCCATCCCACCATGCCCACTGACCACGTCCCTCAGTGCCACATCTCCATGTTCTGGAATGCCTCCAGGAACAGTGATCCCACCACCTCCCTGGGCAGCCTGTGCCACTGCATCACGGCTCCTTTGGAAAAGAAATTGTTCCTAATGTCCCACCCCAAAATGACACAAGGATCTTTTTCACCGTCAGCAATCCCCTTCACCATTGCTGGGCCTCCACCACAGGTGCACCAAAGATCTCTGCTTCACCCTCAGCAATTTAGTGGGCATGGTGGCGATGGGTTGATGGTTGGACTAGATGATCCCTGTGGTCTTTTCCAACCTTAACAAATCTATCATTCTCTGACAGTGTTTATTTAAATAGCCCCGGAGAACTGCCTCCTTGGAGCTCACTTACCCCTAGGGAAGAGCACTGATTTTCATGAGACTGCCCCAAGGGCTTCAGGCAGAGATGAAGATGCCCAGAATTCTATCTCCTGGGTTCATACATTGCCCCAGACCTTTGATTCCAAGCTTCTCCCACCCCAGCCAAGCAACCACTGCTTTTCCTCAGCTTGCTATCCATCCCCTCAAGGGCATTACATGCTTGAAACATGCCACATGCCATTTTCCTGCTTAACTCCCAGTTTTGCCTTTTATGTGCAAAGTGAACCCCTCTCAGCTCTGAACCACAGGCTCATGCTCTCCCTTCCCAATTCCTGCCTTCCAGCAGAAGCCATGCACGATGTCTCAAGGTGATTCTTCAGATCACACATTTATTTGTCTGTGGGCTGGATATTTAGATGGACTGTTTGGAGGCTTTCATCCTTAGATGTTAACACACAGCTGCAGAAATACAATTCCTAATCTTACTTTTTTTTTTAATGAACAATATTATGCCTAGGGACAGCTGCTGTCCCTATGACCAATCCATTCTGAAAGTACAGCTGTATTTTCTGGCCTGTATTCTCTTTTTCTCCTCATGCAATATTTGTTTCCTGAGAGAGAAAACAACAGATCAATTTTGCTCCATTATGTTCACTGCACATTTTTAGAGATTTCTTACAAAATTCACCGCGCTGTTCCACCCTGTTTATCTGAAAGGTTGCAGGAACTTTAAGCATCATTAGATCCTTGACAGAAATTATTTTCACTTGCAATTTACCATCCCTGCTTGGAGAAGAGCCTGCAATCTAAGTCGGATGAGCTGCCCTGGAGCTCGTTAGCTGTGTGAGTCTCTGCCCTGTGTGCAGATCGCAGCAGCAGCTCACCCAGGACATCTGAAGCTTCCTGAGGCTTTGTGGAAGAAACCCCCACCCAAGCCATGCTACAGCACAGCCCTCTCTTTGCTGCCCATGATCTCCTCCACACCGCGCCTCCAGCTTTTTCCAGCACCAAAGCCCTGATGAGGAAATATTTGCTTCTCCTCTTCATGCATGCTAGATGCATGTTTTCCATAAAGGCATCCTGAACCCCACTGGGTATCATAAAACTGTAGAGGCTGGAAGGGTCCTCTAGAAATCATCGAGTCCAACCCCCCTGCTTGTAGCTATTTGAGCAAGCCCAATACCACTGCTGAAACTAATGGGTCCTATTTTGCCATTGATTCCTCCCACTGTCCCACTCTCTTCCTTTTGCTTTAAGGGCACTCCTGAAGGCACGTCCTGCTTTTCACTTTGTGTTTGTGCAGCATCTTGCGTGGGCAGCCTGTGAGTGGCCTTCTGAACACTGCCACGGTGCAACAAGTGCTGGGGGCTGCATCCTGCTGCCATAGCTTCAAGCACCACTTCACCCTTCAAATAAAGGTGAACAGCTTGAAAACACCATGGTTTATAATTTCTTCTGCTTGGCCAGAGAATATCGCTGAAACAAGTTCCCCATTTCTTTGTAATATGTTCTTAACAGAGAGCACTCAGGCATTGAAATCATTGGCTACCATGGACTAAAATACCTCCTGTTTGTCATCTGAGGAGAAATGACCTTAAAAAACTTGTGCATCGATTCACTCCTTCACTGGGACACTGCCAAAAGAGCATTTAACCTGAAATCATGTGAAACCAGAGGGTAGACGAACCAAAAAACTTTTTAAAGTTATGCTATAACTATATTTAACTTGAGAAATGAACTAAAAACCTTGGAAGCCCACAGAAAGGTCAAGAGACCCAGAGGGGTCAGTGCCTGTATCATGTCCTGACTCCACCTGGAATGGGTCAGTCCCTATCTCCCCATATCTTCCTCTTCCCATCTTCATCATCAGGATGTGGAATGCTCCTCTAGCCTGCAAGGGACAACCTGAAAAAAATCCAGATGAGGTCTTTGAACCTCATCTGCCGAATGAAGAGTGCTGGCCAACAAGCACACCTTCTTGCAGTCATCGTGCTCATGTGACAACAGCATCTCTTCAGCACGAGGTCGTGCAGTGCCAGGTGACCGGGTTGCTCCAACCCCATCCGCATGGCAGAGATTTGCTGTGGGGCTGAACACCTCCCAGGTGGAAGGAGCATCCCCAGAATCCACTGCTCAACCAGCAGTGATTCAACCAGCAAGCCCCAAGCGGCAGCACTTTTGCCCAACAGATGCCAACGAGATGTATTACTCATCCCGGGAGCAGGCGGGACTGGGATTTGTGCCCCGAGGGCAGCAGTCACCTAGCAACTCCGAGAGGCTCTGCCGTGCTCCTGACACATCACTGACAGCAGAACTGTATCCTTTCAAGTCACTGTTAGAAACCAAGAAGAAACATGAGAGGAATGGATAGGTTGAGTCTTCTTATGGGGTGAACTTGCATTGCTCCTCAGGCTTCATGGATTCATGGATTCCTCCTGAGCTGTTGCCAATAGCCAGGGTGATGCTGGGAGGAAGAGCGAGGCTCTGGCAGCATCATTCCCTCGTCCTATAGCCCATGGCTGGGACCGGTCCTTGGAGAAGGCAGAACTGGAAAGGGAGGAATGGCTCCAGCCCAGCCCCCTGACACCCTCAGCATCCTCGGGAAGGCAGAAAGGTGAAGGTGCTGCCCCTCAGCTTTGGAAGAAACTCTGCAATGCTACTCCGCACAGAAGGTACCTCTGGGAGCAGATCCTGTGCTGCCCATGTTTTGGTAGCTGGGTTGAGTCAGCTGTGCCGAGGACTTATCCAAGTGCCTTCTTGGATGAGATACAGCCCCTTGAATAGACCACGCCGCCCCTTTTGGAATCATTTATTTTTTAATTTTCTTTTTCAAAATGTCCCTTTCGCTTGGCTCCCACAATCACCGATCATTTTGACAGATTGCCGCATTGTGGGGCAAACAAACAAACAAACAGGCAAACAGCAAAGCTCCGTTCTATAGCAGGCAGCCCGGCAAGAGCCCTTACCTTGCTCCATACCTGCCAAGGACGGTGCAGCCACAGCCAACCCCAGCAGAGCTCCCACCCTGGGACGATGCCCCCCGCCCTCCCCAGCCCCCCCTGCTGCTGAACCCCGCTGCCATGTGAATCTGTGTCAAACACTTTGCAAAACACGGCTTGTACTCGACCTGCCTAATAACCATGACTAAGCTGATAAATTCAAGCTTCTAAAGACCTATGTTTCATAAACCCACTAGTTTTATTCCTAGCACTGAATTCCTCACTGATTGAATTCTCTTTCACCTGTTGTATCATTTTGTCCACAATTACTAGCTTGCATTTATCCCGGATATAATAACAGCCTTTTTAAAATACAAACTAGCCTTTCCCCAGCTTTTCTGGTGTTGATTAAAACTGAACATCTGTGGACCTCAGTCTTCTGCGCCAGCTCTTCTGAGACTCTCCAACACGAGTTACATAGACACTGATTTCTAAGTGTACCCCCTGACAACACAGATATAATTTACTACTCTGCTGATTAAAGATGGGTTGGGAAGATTGTACTGCCCATTAGAGGAACAAAGCGCATCGTTCTGTCTTTCCAAATGCCGCACAGAAACACCAACCAAATATGATTGCACGGATTGAACCACGCCACGCACTGGCAAACCCACCAGCTGGAACCACTTTTTTTCCTCCTGTTCAAAGATATTTAAAGTTTTTTTGTGCTCCCTCTCGATAGCCATGGTTTCCATGCTCTTTCATAAATTGTCCTTCATCAGCTGGCTGAGCTTCATAATTCCTGATACACATCATTTGGTATCAAGTTCCTTTTGCAAACTACTGCTCTTCTCGTATCCATTTAATATCTACTCTGGCGAGGCTCCTGAGACTGGGAGACCTCAAGGCAAAAAATTCCTTACAACGAAGTCCAAGGCTTGTTTGTCCACATGATGAACTCTGCCTCAAAATCCCCTACATTTACTCCCCTTTTCTGCTCTTATCTCCCAGCCACTTCCAAGCACAGTCCCTTCAGTGCTGCTTTGGCTCTCTGGAAGCTGCCATAGGACCCTATGGCTGTAACAATGACAATATTGATGAAAACACACATGAAGCTGCCCTTTGTCAGCCCCTTTTGGATGCAGTCAGGCTCTGATCTGCGGTTCCTAGGCAACCACAAAATTCCTGTCCAACAAGGTCCAGAATAGGCTTGGGGTTTGTTTTGGCCAAAATGCCTTTTGGGCTAGAAAAGTGTGAGCTATCATTATGAGAAATCTTCACGGCGTTTTAATTACTGGACGCACAGGACTTCCAGAAGTCACCCTCAGCACTGCTGCAATGACAGCAATTTGCTTTTTGCACATCACTAGGCAGAACTGCAGAGCCTTAGCAGCTGCGGGGCACAGGAACCCCTCCCGCCACACAGGGGTTCGTTAGGTAAGCACAGATCCACACTCATTCTTTGCTCTGCCAGCATGACATTGGAGATCTCACTTATAATCTCTCTTACAATTCTCCTGCAGACAGAAATTAATATTGATGAGGAAATTTTCAAGGAGGGAAGGGAAGGGAAGGGAAGGGAAGGGAAGGGAAGGGAAGG